>NW_024736432.1:62500-138102 GCF_018991925.1 Homarus americanus
ACAGAGCATGACAAGGAAATATTCATTCATTTGTTTCTTGCTTGGTGATCGCCTTATCCGCCTCCCCCTAACACACCTGGTTCACCTAATTAACTCATCAACAACAGGTAAAGATGCTTAAGAATAATAACAGTACACAGAAGGACTCCACGGGGTCAAAGTCTATAATACTGTTACGTTCGTTGTGAACGTGGCGTCCGTGGCCTATCTATCATGTGAACGTGATGTCTATTGAAGGACTGGGTAGATTTTCTTGAAACTTGTCAGGGACTTTACCTCTCTCTTCTCTCTCCTACCTACCCCCTTCTACCCCCCACCTCCCCCTCTTTTACCCTCCCTTTCCCCCCACCTCCCTCCCTCCCTTCTACCCCCACCTCCCCTCTTCCCTCCCTTTCCCCACCTCCCTCTTTTCCTCCCCCACCTCCCTCCCTCACCCTTCTACCCCCACCTACCCCTCTTTTACCCTCCCTTCCCCCAAGCTAGGACGAGTTTAAAAATAAAGGTGATCTGATTATTTTTATTAGAGGAGACGAGGTGAAGCAGGGCGGGGAGAATGGCGAGGTGAGGCGGGAAGCGAGGCAGGGAGGAGACGATGAAGGCGGACGAAGGCGAGGGCGAGGGCGTTCCAGGATATATCAGAGGAGGGTGGGAGGGAGGGAGGCAGTCGACTTTAAGACAAGGTATATATGTACTGTAGAGTCAAGATTTTTTTGCATTAATACAGAAAAGTTTTGATGTGTCTAGAGGGTGATAAGTCTCCGTGACATACATACACTCATACCCTGTACATACATGCATACGTTCATCATATATACATGCATACATGCTACCAGCCTCTGTAAAACACACACACACACACACACACATTACTTCTTGAACGTTCTTAAGACTGACACACAAACATCGATTTTCTCTCGGCTTCACCTGACACCTGTAATCATAAAAGAATGTACTGTACTAAAAATCAATGATGTGTCTTGGCTAACAACCATTCAACCACACCTACGAGAGAGAAAGAGGTTAGGGAAAGAGAAACATAATGAGAGGTGATGAAGAGAGAAGCAAGGAAGAGGAATCGAGGGGAAAATGTTCAGAAAAGAAGGAAAAAGAGAGAGAGGGATGTAAATAAAGAGAAAGAAATAGAAAGAGAGTGGGAAGAGGTTAAGGAAAGAGAGAGGGAAGTGGAAAAAGGAAGAAACATAAAGGAAAAGAAGATAGTTAGCGAGAGAAACACAAAGATTGAGAAAGAAAGAGGATCAAAGAAACAACAAGAGGTTATCTGGACTTAAAAACACAGCCAACATCTCCGCCACCACCACAACGTTATTACACAACAATGACAAGGGAGCACTGAAGGTCCTCGTCTGTGTGTGTGTGTGTGTGTGTGTGTGTGTGTGTGTGAGCATCGAGGCTACCATTATCCATGAACAACTACGCTGAACTGGCCATGTTACCAGCATGGATGACAGTAGACTGTCAAGCAGCTACTTTACAGTCACCTAACGAATAATAAACGTAATGCTGGCGGGCAACTGAAAGGTAGGACAGTCTTAAGACAAACCGAAAAGGTGCCAAATTGCCCCCTCACCGGAGACGATTACTCCACACGCAACGGGAGCACCACACAGGTGTCAATACTTTCGAGTTGACTGCATAACGAGGCAGAATAGCACCAACGCCGGAAAGACGCTGCCGCGCCCCTCCCGCACTAGATGTGGCCTCCACATGTGCAACATCTGTGATCGACCCTGCCGGTCCCGTATCGGCCTCTTTAGTCACCTCAGAACTCACCAACCTAGATGACATCTTAATAACTCATATCATTGTATCATAGCTGGATGATCGTCATACTCGATTCGAGTGACAGCAAAGTAGTATATGTGTGTGTGTTGTGTTAGGTTAGGTTAAATAAGACTAGGTTAGGTTAGATTAAGTTAGGTTTGGTTTGGTTTGGTCAGGTATACTATTTGTAAAATGCCTCACAGGTTAAAAATAACTGAGGCCGTCGTCAGGGGAGGTGTATAGACTGACTCACTACCGGGCGGTGCCGTGTGTGAGGTGAGTCAAGCAGGAGGAAGGGTGTAGGAGGGATGGACTATCAATTCGGCAGCAGTGGCTCCTGTTCTGAGAAGTGTGACCATTGATCGACCGTTGCTGTTATTGGGGTACTCTCTCTCTCTCTCTCTCTCTCTCTCTCTCTCTCTCTCTCTCTCTCTCTCTATCTATCTATCTCAATTCCAGGCATAAATACACAGAGGAACAGAAACTTAGAAAACTAGAAATATATAACACAAAGTTGTACACCCTCAAGTACACACACACAGCACACACACACACCACACACACACACACACACACAGACGTAGAATACAACACACAACAAAATGAATCACCTGAACCAACTATTTTGGCAATGACTAATAGAAACAGGAGAGGTTCTCCGTGCGTGGTACAGAACTTGACTTTCTAAGCCCTGGTTCTGTGATGACTTGGTAGAACACACAACCCCCCACCTTCCTCCCCTCCTCATTCCTTCCCCACCTTCCTCCCTCCTACCCACCCTTCCTTCCCTCACTCCCTCCCTCTCTCACCCGTCATTCCTACAACATTCAACAGTGACAATTACCTTTCAATATAACGGGGACGCCACTTTTAACATTGTATTTGGTCAACGCCAGAGGACAGTAACACAGTACCAAGGGGTTCATATCTTCACTCAGATAAAGTCTCCCAAAACCCACTACAGGTAATAACCTCTCAAATAAAACTCCTCTCATCACTAAGAATTAAAGTCTCCCACAACCCAACACAGTACAGTCAAGGGTACATGAACTCTTCACTAGGATAAAAGTCTCCCAATAACCCAACACATACATTAAGGGTTAATGAACTCTCATCACTCACACAAAAGTCTCAACAACCCAACACAGTACAGTCAAGGGTTAATGAACTCTCTTTCACTCAGAATAAAAGTCTCCCAATAACCCAACACAGTACAGCCGAAGGGTTAATGAACTCTCTACTCAGGAATAAAGTCTCCTTAACAACCCAACACAGCACACAAGGTTACTGAACTCTCTTCACCAGGAATAAAAGTCTCCCCAATAACCCAACACAGTACAGTCAAGGGTTAATGAACTCTTCTTCACTCAAGAATAAAAGTCTCCCACAACCCAACATGTAGCCACAAGGGTTAATGTCCTCTCTTTCACTCAGGAATAAAAGTCTCCCACAACTCCAACACAGCACAGTCAAGGGTTAATGAACTCTTCACTCAAGAATAAAAGTCTCCCAATAACCCAACACAAAAGTACACAAGGGGTTACGGGAACCTCTTCACCAGGAATAAAAGTCTCCCCACAACCCAACACAGTACAGTCAAGGTTAATGAACTTTCATCAGGAATAAAAGTCTCCCAATAACCCAACACAGTACAGTCAAGGGTTAATGAACTCTCTTCACTCAGGAATAAAAGTCTCCCAATAACTCCAACACAGTAGCTGAAGTCAAGGGGTTAATGAATCCCTTCTACTCAGGAATAAAAGTCTTCCCCACAACCCAACACAGGCAGTCAAGGCTAATGAACTCTCTCACCAGGAATAAAAGCCCCAACAACCCAACACACAGCACAGTCATAAGCACGAACTCTTCTACCAGAATAAAAGTCTCCTAACAACCCAACACAGTACAGTCAAGGGGTTATGAACTCTCACTCAGGAAATAAAGTCTCCCACAACTCCAACACAGCACAGTCAAGGGTTAACATGAACCTCTTCACTCAAGAATAAAAGTCTCCCCAATAACCCAACACAGTACACAAGGGGTTACTTAAACTCTCTTCACTCAGGAATAAAGTCTCCTAATAACCCAACACAGTACAGTCAAGGGGTTAATGGAACTTTTCACTCAAGAATAAAAGTCTCCAATAACCCAACACAGTACACAGGTAAGAATGAACTTTCTACTAAAGAATAAAAGTCTCCCTAATAACCCAACACAGTACAGTCAAGGGGTTAATGAACTCTTCACTCAGGAATAAAAGTCTCCCAATAACCCAACACAGTACACAAGGGGTTCATGAACCTCTTCACCAGGAATAAAAGCCCCAACAACCCAACACAGTACAGTCAAGGGTTAATGAACTCTCACTCAGGAATAAAAGCTTCCAATAACCCAAATACAGCAATAATAAGGGTTAATGTGTGCAGTGAACTCTTTCACTCAGGAATAAAAGTCTCCCAATAACCCAACATTGAAAATAATAAGGGGTTAATGAACTCTCTTCACTCAAGAATAAAGTCTCCCAATAACCCAACACAGCAATAATAAGGGTTAATGAACTCTTCACTCAGGAATAAAAAGTTCTCAATAACCCAACACAGTACACAAGCTAATGAACTCTCTTCACTCAAGAATAAAGTCTCCACAGTCCCCACCACACAAGTGCCACCTCACCGCACAAACCTACCAAACCAGTTCACGCTAGAAAGAAATGAACTCTCTTCAATTACAGGAATAAAAGTCTCCCAATAACCCAACACAGTACAGTCATGTTAATGAACTCTTCACCAGGAATAAAAGTCTCCCAATAACCCAACACAGTACAGTCAAGGTTAATGAACTCTCTTCACTAGAATAAAGTCTCCTAATAACCCAACATAGCACAATAAGGGGTTAATGAACTCTTCACCAAGAATAAAACTTCCCAATAACCCAACACAGTACTCAAGGGGTTAATGAACTCTTCACTAGGAATAAAAGTCTCCACAAATCTAACACAGCACACAAGGCTACGAACTCTCTCTTCACCAGAATAAAGTCTCCCCAACAACCCAACACAGTACACAAGGTTACGAACTCTTCACCAAGAATAAAAGTCTCCCCACAACCCAACACAGCACAAGGGCTAATGAACTCTTCTACTCAGGAATAAAGTCTCAATAACCCAACACAGTACAGTCAAGGGTTAGTTGAACTTCACTCAGGAATAAAGTCTCCCACAACCCAACACAGTACAGTCATAAGTTAATGAACTCTTCACTCAAGAATAAAGTCTCCAATAACCCAACACACACACAAGGTTAATGAACTCTCTTCACTAGAATAAAAGTCTCCCCAATAAATCCAATACAGTATACAAAATATGCTACGAACTCTTCACTAGAATAAAGTTCCCACGAACCCAAGACAGTACAGTCAAAGGCTAATAAATCCCTTCACTCAAGAATAAAAGTCTCCCAATAACCCAACACAGTACAGTCAAGGGTTAATGAACTCAAGCTTTACCAAGAATAAAAGTCTCCCAACAACCAACACAGTACACAAGGGTTAATGAACTCTCTTTCACTAAGAATAAAGTCTCCCAATAACCCAACACAGTACAGTCAAGGGGTTACGAACCTCTTCACTACAAGAATAAAAGTCTCCAATAACCAACACACAGTACAGTCAAGGTTAATGAACTTCACTCCAAGAATAAAAGTCTCCCAACAACTCCAACACAGTACACAAGGGTTAATGAACTCTCTTCACTAGAATAAAAGTCTCCCCTAATAACCCAACACAGTACACAAGGGGTTAATGAACTCTCACCAGGAATAAAGTCTCCCACAACCCAACACAGTACAGTCAAGGGTTAATGAACTCTCTTCACTCAGAATAAAGCCTCCCAATAACCCCAACACAGTACACAAGGGGTTCATGGAAACCTTCACTCAGAATAAAAGTCTCCTAATAACCCAACATAGTACAGTCAAGGGGTTAATGAACTTTCACTCAGGAATAAAAGTCTCCCAATAACCCAACATAGTACACATGTTCAAGGAATCCTCTTCACTCAGAATAAAAGTTCCCAATAACCCAACACAGTGGCCACAAGGTTCATGAACTCTCTTCACTCAGAATAAAAGTCTCCCAATAACCCAACACAGCACACAAGGGGTTACCTAGAACTCTTCACTCAGAATAAAAGTCTCCCCAATAACCCAACACAGTACACAAGGGGTTCACATGAACTTCTTCACCAGAATAAAAGTCTCCAATAACCCAAACACAGTACACAAGGGGTTAATGAACCTCTTCACCAAGAATAAAAGTCTCCCACAACCCAACACAGTACAGTCAAGGGTTAATGAACTCTTCACTAAGAATAAAAGTCTCCAATAACCTAACACAGGTACACAAGGGGTTCAAGTGAACTCTCTTCTACCTAGGAATAAAGTCTCCTTAATAACCCAACACAGAATAAGGGTTAATGAACTCTCTTCACTAGAATAAAAGTCTCCCCAATAACCCAACATAGTACACAAGGGGTTCATGAACTCTTCACTCAGGAATAAAAGTCTCCAATAACCCAACACAGTACAGTCAAGGGTTAATGAACTCTCACTAGGAATAAAAGTCTCCCCAATAACCCAACACAGTACACAAGGGGTTAATGAACTCTCTTCACTCAAGAATAAAGTCTCCACAACCCAACACAGTACAGTCAAGCAAGGCTAATGAACTCTTCACTAGGAATAAAAGTCTCCACAACCCACACAGTACACAAGGGTTCATGAACTCTTCTTCTACTCAGGAATAAAAGTCTCCCCAATAACCCAACACAGTACTCATAGGGGTTAATGAACTCTTCACTAAGAATAAAAGTCTCCCACAACCCAACACAGTGGCTGAAGTCAAGGGGTTAATGAACTTCTTCACTCAGAACAAAGTCTCCCACAACCCAACACAGTACAGTCATAAGAATGAACTCTCTTCACCAGGAATAAAAGTTCCCACATCCTGAACACAGTACAGTCAAGGGGTTAATGAACTCTTCACTAGGAATAAAGTCTCCACAACCCAACATTGTACAGTCAAGGGCTAATGAAACCTCTTTCTCACTCAAGAATAAAAGTCTCCCACAACCCAACACAGTACACAAGGGCTAATGAACTTTCACTCAGGAATAAAGTCTCCCCAATAACCCAACACAGGCCAGCCAAGTTAATGAACCTCTTCACCAGGAATAAAAGTCTCCCCACAACTCCAACACAGTACACAAGGGTTCATGAACTCTCTTTCACTAGGAATAAAGTTCCCCACAACCCAAACACAGTACTCATGTTAATGAATCCCTTCACCAGGAATAAAAGTTCCCCATCAACCCAACACAGGCTGCAGTCAAGGGTTAATGAACTCTTCACCAGGAATAAAAGTCTCCCACAACCCAACACAGCACACAAGGGGTTCATGAACCTCTTCACCAGGAATAAAGTTCTTAATAACCCAACACAGCACTCAAGGGGTTAATGAACTCTCTTCACCAGGAATGTGTCTCCAATAACCCAACACAGCACAGTCAAGGGGTTAATGAACTCTCTTCACCAAGAATAAAAGTCTCCCCACACCCGGAACAATACGGAAAGTAATACCAAGGGTTAATGAATCCCTTCACTCAGGAATAAAAGTCTCCCCAACAACCCAACACAGTACAGTCATAAGCACGAATCCCTTCACCAGGAATAAAAGCTCCCCAATAACCCAACAATAGTATAGTCAAGGGGTTAACAACTCTTCACTCAGGAATAAAGTTCCTCAATAACCCAACACAGCATGTCAAGGGTTAATGAACTTTCACTAGAATAAAAGTCTCCACAACCCAACACAGTACAGTCAAGGGTTAATGAACTCTTCAATTGTGAATAAAAGTCTTTCCACAACCCAACACAGTACAGTCAAGGTTAATGAACTCTTCACTCAGGAATAAAAAGTCTCCCCAATAACCCAACACAGTACACAATGTTGCCACGAATCCCTTCTCACTCAGGAATGGGGTAAAGTCTCCCACTAACCCAACACAGTACAGTCAAGGGCACGAACTCTCTTCACTAGAATAAAGTCTCCCAATAACCCAACACAGTACAGCCATAAGCAATGAACTCTCTCTCACTCAGGAATAAAAGCCTCCCCCACAACCCAAACACAGCACACAAGGTTAATGAACTCTTCACCTGAATAAAGCTCCTCAATAACCCAACACAGCACAAGGGCTAATGAACCTCTTCACTCAGGAATGTAAGTTCAATAACCCAACACACAGTACAGTCAAGGCTAATGAACCTCTTCACTCAGGAATAAGTCTCCAATAACCCAACACAGCAGTCATGTTAATGAACTCTTCACTCAGGAATAAAGTCTCCCCACAACCCAACACAGTACAGTCATAACACGAACTCTTCACTCAGGGAATAAAGCCCCCACAACCCAACACAGTACACAAGGGTTCTGCGTGGAACTTCACCAGAAATAAAAGTCTCTAACAACCCAAACACAGTACTCATAATGAACCTCTTCATCTAGAATAAGTTCCCACACCCAACACACACAGTACAGTCATGTTAATGAACTCTTCACCAGGAATAAAAGCTCCCAATAACCCAACACAGTACAATAAGTGGGTTCATGAACTCTCTTTCACTCTCAGGAATAAAAGTCTCCCAACAACCCAACACAGTACTCATAGGGGTTAATGAACTCTCTTCACTCCAGAATAAAAGTCTCCCCACAACCCACCATTGAGTACAGTCAAGGGTTAATGAACTCTTCACTAAGAATAAAGTTCAATAACCCAACACAGGGCTAACAAGGGTTAACAACTCTTTCACTAGGAATAAAAAGTTTCCCAATAACCCAACACAGTACAGTCAAGGGTTAATGAACTCTCTTCACCAGGAATAAAAGTCTCCAATAACCTAACAACACAGTACAGTCAAGGGTTAATGAACTCTCTTCACTAGAATAAAGTTCCCATCAACTCCAACACAGTACAGTCAAGGGGCTACGAACTTTCTTCACTAGAATAAAGTTCTCCTAATAACCTAAACACAGTACAGTCATAAGCTAATGAACTCTCTTCACCTAGGAATAGGCCCCCTAACAACCTAACACATACAGTCAAGGGGTTAATGAACTCTCTTCACTCAGGAATAAAAGTCTCCCCAATAACCCAACACAGCACACAGGTTAATGAACTCTCTTCACTCAGGAATAAAGTCTCCCCAATAACTCAGTCGACAGTATTAGAAGTCAAGGGGTTAATGAACTCTTCTTTCACTAGGGAATAAAGTCTCCCAACAACCCAAGCAACAGCAGTACAGTCAAGGGGTTAATGAACCTCTTCACCAAGAATAAAAGTTCTCAATAACCCAACACAGTACAGTCAAGGGGTTAATGAACTTCTTCACTAAGAATAAAAGTCTCCCACAACCCAACACAGTACACAAGGGTTAATGAACTCTTCACTCAAGAAAAAAAGTCTCCTAATAACCCAACACAGTACAGTCAAGGGCTAATGAACTCTTCACCAGAATAAAGTCTCCACAACCCAACACAGCACACACACAAGTACAATGAACCTCTTCACCAAGAATAAAGCCTTAACAACCCAACACAGCACACAAGGGGTTAATGAACTCTCACTCCAGAATAAAAGTCTCCTAACAACCCAACACAGTGGCTGGTGTCAAGCGGGCGACGAACCCTTCACTAGAATAAAAGTCTCCCAACAACCCAACACAGTACAGTCAGGTTAATGAACTCTTCACCACTCAGGAATAAAAGTCTCCCCAATAACCCAACACAGCAGTCATAAGCAATGAACTCTTCACTAGAATAAAGTCTCCCCAATAACCCAACACAGTACAATAAGGGTTAGTCGAACTCTTCACCAGGAATAAAAGTCTCCAATAACCCAACATTGAAAGTGGGTCATCAAGGGTTAATGAACTCTTCTTCTACTCAGGAATAAAGTCTCTAATAACCCAACACAGTACAGTCATAAGTTAATGAATCCCCTTCTTCACTCAGGAATAAAAGTTCTCCCAATAACCCAACACAGTACAAACAAGGGGGTTAATAACTCTCTTCACTAGAATAAAAGCCCCACAACCCAACACAGTACAGTCAAGGGGTTAATGAACTTTCACTAGGAATAAAAGTCTCTCCCCAATACCTAAAGACAGTACACAAGGGTTAATGAACTCTCTTCACTCAGAATAAAGTCTCCCAATAAACCCAACACAGGCAGTCAAGGTTAATGAACTCTCTACTCAGGAATAAAGTCTCCCCACACCCAACACAGTACAGTCATGTTAATGAACTTCTTTCACTAGGAATAAAGTTCCACAACCCAACACAGTACAGTCATGTTAATGAACTTCTTCACTAGGAATAAAGTCTCCTAATAACTCAACATAGCAGTCAAGGGGTTAATAATTTCTTCACTCAAGAATAAAAGTTCCCAACAACCCAACACAGTACACAAGTGGTTACGAACTCTTCACTCAGGAATAAAAGTCTCCCACACCCAACACAGTACAGTCAAGGGTTAATGAACTCTCTTCACTAGGAATAAAAGTTCCCAATAACCCAACACACAGTACACAAGGGGTTCATGAACTCTTCACTCAAGAATAAAAGTCTCCCAATAACCCAACACAGTACACAAGGGGTTAATGAACTCTCTTCACTCAAGAATAAAAGTCTCCCAATAACCCAACACAGTACACAAGGGGTTAATGAACTCTCTTCACTCAGGAATAAAAGTCTCCCAATAACCCAACACAGTACACAAGGGGTTAATGAACTCTCTTCACTCAAGAATAAAAGTCTCCCAATAACCCAACACAGTACACAAGGGGTTAATGAACTCTCTTCACTCAAGAATAAAAGTCTCCCAATAACCCAACACAGTACACAAGGGGTTAATGAACTCTCTTCACTCAAGAATAAAAGTCTCCCAATAACCCAACACAGTACAGTAACTTTGTCTATAGTACAGTAATTACAACTATTATGTATAGGAGATTATTATGAAATAGACTAACGCGAAATTACAGAATACAGGTACAGTAAATATGAGGTACTAAGTTAGCATCATATTTCCGGGTTTTATTATATACATATAGATAAACAGTAACAAATATGCATACCTAAGTACATCCAAAGTTACACACACACACACACACACACACACACACACACACACACACAAGCATTTATAAAATTCCACACATACACAATAATGGTTGCATATACACAAACATACATACAATATTACATACATACAATATTAAATGATGACCTCTTTAAATTCATTAGTATTTCCGTATTTGTATTTATAATCTCATTAACTGTGTGTACTGACTGCGGAACTATTCGCTATCACTGTGTATAGAGGAAAATAGTGAGAGCAACAGCCCATGACATCACCACAAAGGTCGCCATAGTAACCCCTCAGCCAATCACAGAGAGGGACGCGTTTCCTGAATGACGCCCATTGATAAAAAATTTCCCCCCGGTTGTTGTTGATGACACGTCGCCATGGCAACCTGGCTGGAAACAGGGACGCTCGTCTCTGGGTGAGAATGTGGAGGGGGGATGGAGGAGGATGGCTTGTTATTGCTTATCCCTTTCTCGGAAGACACCAGTGTGGAAGGTGGATGAGCTCTCTCTCTCGCCGACTGACACACACACACACACACACACACACTTTACATCCGTGTTTTAATGTTGTCATGCAGAGATATTATGCAGATGTGAATAATAACATTAATAATAATAATGATGACAATAATAAGACGAAGATCAACAACAAGAATACCTTATTTATACAGTGATGACAAACATCATTTTAATAATTAATAAACAATTTGTTCCCAGAAGTGACTAGCATTAAACAAGGATTTTTAACACTAAATAAAAATCTACAATATAATACACGCTTAGTACGAACATACACACAAAAAACATACAGCACAAACATACACACTATAACTCAACACACTGAACATATACACACTATTAAAATAAGCATTACTTATACTCACAGCATATACATACAAACGCAATACACACAGCACAGGTACACACACACACAGCACAGGTACACACAGTACAGGTACACACAGTACAGGTACACACAGTACAGGTACACACAGCACAGGTACACACAGTACGGGTACACATAGCACAGGTACACACAGTACAGGTACACACACACAGGTACACAAAAGGAATATTCTCACCTGCGATATAATTAACGAGCGTAAAAAAGAAGACATCATTAGGGACCAACCTGTACACGTCACCTTTGTTTACCTGTGGCTTACCTTGATCTGTGACGTCACTTATAGCCTTGATGATTCTAGTATACTAAACCATCTTGAGTGACAAACAGGTATTACTGTATATAAACTGTATATATGACACATGTATGGAACGTGTGATATATATTATAGTAGTATAAAGTCATCAGGGTCGGTATAATTCACTAAAGCCTGTCTGTTTTACTGTAGGTCTTTCGAAGTGGTGTTTTTTATCATTAGTATTACTAAATCGGGTAAAGGTTATGACGCAGTATTAGTTTAAGTCAACAGAATAGAGTGACCAGAGTTACTTTGGTCAGTGTCTAGTGATTCGTAAAGTTTAAAAATATATATCAACCATCACTTATGTTTAAACTACAAAATCAACTTGACATTAATAATATGCCATTACACCTGAAGTCTCACCTGTAGAGAACTTTAATTTCAACCTGGTAGGAGGGAGGGATGGTAGGAGAGGGGGAGTGAGGGAAGGGGGGGAGAGAAGGAGGGTGGGAGAGGGGGAAGGAGGTAAGGAGGGAGGGATGGTGGGAGGGTAAGAGAGAATGAGGGAGGGAGGGAGGAGGAGATGGTGGGAGGGTAAGAGAGAGTGAGGAACGGAGGGAGGAAGGGAAGGAAGGAGAGATGATGGGAGAGAGGGAGAGAAGGAACGGTCGTAGGAGAAAAACGTAGACTGTTTACCAAGTGACCTGGGACCCCGAGTTGTATATTTACACGGGGCTGTGGGGCTCGATGCTGCCTTGGGTAGTAATGCTCTGTTACATACATTCATACATACATACATTCATACATTAGTAGATGGTAGATACATACATAAATAAAGATACGTACATACATACAGAGACAGACAGACAGACAGAGACAGAAAGCTAGACACCAAAAGCTATACACCCAGCTAAATCTCACCAGGAATACTTAAAAAACAGTCTTTGTAACCTCACCTGAGACAGCTAAACACTCAGGACTCCAGACCCAACTAGGACACACGATGAATATTTCAAGAAAAGTATTGATGTCAGCTCCATTAACCCGAGGGAGGCCATTTGTCTTGTCCTGAGTAATTGCTTATCGACCTCACCTGCCACTGAGGTAATATACAGTACAGTATTTGGGCAACGTCTCACACCTGTCGACTCCATACACACCTTACCTTTATGTTTACTTCTGGTTAATTTTGTCTCCTTCAGGTTAATTATTTATACTACTTCCCTTCCTGACTACTTCTTCACCTGACCGCCCCCCTCCCCTCCTGACCGCTCCCCCTCCCCCACGTCCCCTCCTGACCGCTCCCCCTCACATCCCCTACTGACCGCTCCCCTCCTCCCATCCTCCTGACCGCTCCCCACATCCCCTCCTGACCGTTCCCCTCCCCACATCCCCTCCTGACCGCTCCCCTCCCCCACATCCCCTCGGCCTCCCCTCCCCACTCCCCCCCTGACCGCTCCCCTCCCCCACATCCCCTGACCGCCCCCCTCTCCCATCCCCCCTGACCGCTCCCCATCCCCCCCTGACCGTTTCCCCTCCCCCTCCCTCCCTGACCCCTCCTCTCCCAGACTAGCATCAATGCCCACCTCAGAACCCAGTAGGTCAACGGCAATGTGAAGCACAGTGCTGCTTCTTCATCTCCTCCCTCCCTCCCTCTCTCTCTCTCTCTCTCTCCAAGTCACTGTACCTCCTTCCCTCCCTCTCTCTTTCTACATCCGTCATTCCCTCCTTCATTCCCTCTCTACATCCACCCCTCCCTCCCAACATCCCTCACTTCCTTCCCTCACCTCCCTCCCATCTTTCCCCTCAGGTTGCTACTTGACCAAATCATCAACCACTCCACTGGCCAGTATCTCCAGTGACTCCCACTCCCCTCCCTCCATCTCTCTCTCCCTACCTCTCCTCCACTACCCCTCCTACTCAGTCTCTCTCCCTCCACCTCACTCTTCCTCCGTCCCCCTCCACCTCCCTCTCTTCCTCCACTCTTTCTCCGCCCCCCTCCACCTCCCTCTCCTCCTTCACTTTTTCAATGCACCTCATTGTCACCTGACCTCAGTAAAGGGCAGTGTTGCGAAATGTACACTGTTCACCGAGGCGTTTATAAACAGACCAGTTTCCTAATACTTCCTGCACTGTGCTTAGAATCACCTGAAGATTAGCCACCCTTTGCTTTTTCACCAGAAGACTAACCACCCTAATACTATTTGGGCGGATGAGGTTAGGTTAGGTTATGTATAAAGTCAATACGGTTCTGTGTGCGCGCGTGTGTGTGTGTGTGTGTGTGTGTGTGTGTGTGTGTGTGTGTGTGCGTGTGCGTGGAGAGAGACACTTACAGAAGGTCAAGACACACTTCAAACATAAAAGAAACGTAGACACCTGCTATACTGCCCGACAGCATCAACACCTGTTTTTTTATTTTAATTCCCTCACTGTTAATTAGGGGTACATCTGCTTTCTCCTGTCCGTGCGTGTGTGTCCCTGAATCTAACCGGGACCTCCCTTCCTTTACCCAACGACCCCCTTGAAGGACCACCAACAAAATCAACATAAACAAACTCCTGACGCAGAAGGCCCCCACAGTGACGTCGAGGAGAAGGTCAACAAACACACACGTGAAAAAACGGACGCTTGTTTCACAGCTCTCACTCGGGTTACAGATCATAGAGAAAGGGAATCCAGGTGCGGCTGTGATGAAGGAGGATGAGAAGGAAGTGAGATAAGGAGAGAGAAGAGAAGGAAGGAGAGTAGGAGGGAGGAAGGGAAAAGGACGAGAGCTTAGGGGGGGAATGAGGGGAGATGACCACCATCACTACCACAACTACCATCACTTGCACCGTCATCACAACCACTACTACCACCACCACCACTACTACCACCACCACCACCACTACTACCACCCCCACCAGCACGGCCACCACAGAGGGATTTGATCACCTGTAACAACAATCATTTTATGAGAGGGAGGATGAAAAAGACTCACACAGCTGCTTTCATCACCCGAGTGGGGAGAGAGGGGTGAGGAGTAGGGGGTAGATGATGGGGGAGTGGGGAGAGGGGGAAGTAGGGGTAGGTAGTAGGGAGGACGATTAGCAGTAGAAGAGGTACGTACTCGACTTCAAAGAGATTAGCAGGCGACTTTAACTTGGGGTCTGCTTAGTCTTGGTTTAAATTAGATATGATTTTATTGTGTGAGAGAGAGAGAGAGAATTTTATTTATTCAAGAGACTAATATCAAGTAACAAGGAACAATAGATTGGGACATATCATCGGACAAAATTTTATTGGAAGTAATGTTATTGGACAAAATTCTATTGGACAAAATACCATCGGACAAAATATCATCGGATAAAATAAACTTAACAAAATTATATTGGATAAAATTTAATTAGATAAAATGCTGCCGGACAAAATAATGTCGGACAAAATGTGATTGGACAAAATACTGTCGGACAAAAGTAATTGGACAAAATACCATCAGACAAATTTTCATCGGATAAAATACTATCGGACATAATATAGGATAAAATCACCAGAAAAAATATCATGGGACAAAGGGCCAATTGCAAGATCAGCCGTGGTGTACACCATGCCGTGGTACTCCCATGGTTGTAGTGCAAGAAGCGTTTTTCGCTAAAAAAAAAAATATGTACGATTCGTTAATGGAACGTGGGGAAATTTCGTGGAACACTACCCGCCTGATGATCACTGCGATGAAACTATTTTTGAAACCCAAAGAAAGAAAATAGATTTGGATGCACATTAATTGTATAAATCTGCAAAGGAATAATAGTTTTTATACGATATACTCCATATAGAACAGCACATGCAGAATTTTATTGTTCTTTTTAAAAGCGGTCCATGTTTGTGTACGAAAAATGCCGCCAGCCTCTACTTGTCTCATCGCCGTTTATATCCTCCAAATTCGCCTAACCATCATAAAAGGTAAGCCTTTATGATAACTAATACAACTAATTTATGTGTAGAAATGTATTGGAATCAAATTGAACTAAAAAAAAGTCGTAAATGGTCTATTTGAAGAGTGGTGAGAACAGCTTCCTCTGGGATGGTGAATGAAGTCCTTTATCAGAATTAATATCGACCCAATTTTCGTAATGAGCGCAATTAATAACCGTCCAGCACTACCAAAATAATTATTTCCTTAGTATAATTACTTATTAGCCTAGATTTCATATTTTAATAAGTCCAAATATGCCAGGTAACTAGTGCTAGGTACTTCCCAGGCATGTTTCATTTGTGTATCAGTTTAACCACAATTTGCTACTAATAAGATAAATTCAGTGACCTAAATTCATGTTTTAATTTTTATTCCCTTAGTGACTCAATGTATTACAAGAAAGAACTACTTTACGACTTGTTTGGGCCAACAGTTGGAGTGGTGATATTAATTAACTTTGCCATTGACAGTATGTCCATGATTTCAACAAAAATGAATAAGTCCTTCTAAAGTAAATGAAATTGATGATATTATTATCTTTTGGCCATCCAACGAATTTAATGATTTTAAGTTGACCGATTTTTACCAGTTAAGTTAGGTTACGTTAGATTAGTTAAGTTGGGTTAGGTTAGGTTTGGTGACACTGAAATTATGTTTCTTCATATGCCAAGTAGGTGGATGACCTAAACATTCATTTTACCAAATTAATTATGAGTAGATCAAAAACATTAGTCTTGTTTGTTTACAAATTCAGACTCCGTAAAGTTCAAAAGACAATCACTTCATGATAGATGTTTCACCCTATACACTAAAGCTACTTTATGTAAGAGGAAAAAATTAGCACCAAATTGTATTGTTTAATACCAAAAGAAGTCATTGATGATAATATTTAATAACAATATTTCAAGTATTACGACCTGGTCGTCGGGACGGAACACCGTCGTAAGTCGAGGAGAGACTGTAATACATTTTCATCTTTAAACTCCTTGTATCTTACCTAACTCACCTTGATGCTCCACTCAATTATAGCTAGATGTAATAATTGTAGAAAGTAATCACAAGTATGACTCCCTTTACCGTTAATTGTTTTTTTATTACAATTCTTGGACATTCAAAGATAATGAAATTATGAAACTTCAATGAATGTGATATATGTACATTCTAATGATGACAACAGAAATATGTCAGACGTGACTAATTAACTGAAACCAGAAATTAACCTAAGTGAATTTGTCCTTAATCCAACCTTTAAAATATGAAAGACAGTATACTTTATTTTATGATAGGTAAGTCAGTTCCACTTAGGTTAAGTTAGGTAGGTTAGGTTAACGTTTTTATATAGATCATTAAAATTTTAAAGGATTTATAATTTTTTTTCTATGAATTTCTCCAAAAAAAGGGATCAAAGTTTTGGAATCACCATAACAATATACACTACAGTACATTAGAAAAAACAATAATTTTTTTTTAGTGTGTGTTGCATATCAAACCAAACAAATCTGAGTTTCCATTGGAATTTTTCATTTTTATTTTTTTCAACAGACAAAATTACCCTCAATATTAAGATGTTGGAAACTTATAAATATTAACCCTCATAAATATAGATGCTTCAGAATCCGCATATTTAACTCACACAATATTAATGACTTTATTTGCAATTAACATTGCAGACTGTATTAAGGATATTTTTAAACCATTTAATTATCATCTTGTTCTATGTTTAACATAATTAGTCTGATTAGTTGGTAGAATTTCATGACTATACCTACTGTATATGGGTTCCATGACATTTGCTCACAAGATGAACCTAACCTAACCTAACATGTCTTCATTTCCATTATAGTTGAGTACTGTATATGCCTTGTAAACAAATGTCTGCACACTAACTATATGAAGACTCTCTGGTGAGGATCCATTTACAGTATTTACATGTAATATTTTTCCAAATAAAAGACCATTTAAACAGTAGAGACTTTCCTCCGACTTCTGGTTTAGTCCATGTCTTAACATATTGTATACATTTTTACTCCTGACATTGGGAAAGTGTTCGTCTTTTTTTTTTGAAAGGGTATTTATTGCATTACTATAATCAGGTGGAGAAAAGGAGGAAACATTATCTCAAGTTTTCATATCTTGTAGATTACTGGCCTTGTATAATATGAAAGAAAAAATTTTGGTGTAAAGATAATTTCCTGTGTGATAGAAAACTAACAGTTATGGTGATATTTTTTCAAGATTTTATCCCAATTCATCTGTACAGTGAGTTCATCACTGTCATAACAAAATTATAATACCTAATACTGTACTTTGTTATATTCTACTGACTTCATCCACAGAACAGGCCATAGGTCTCTTTATTACACTCACCCAATCCCAAGTTCATGAAAAACTTATGACTTTATTGTTAGATTTAATAAGGATAAAGAAGAAAGGAACAGATATTACACTCAATTCCTACGTTTTTTTGGTTGTCACAGGCTTTATTTGCCTATATTCACTGTAAATGATCGTATTTCATTCCCAGAATTGGCTTATAATCCAAAGAAAATAGGAAAATGAGGAGCACCTTAGCTTGGGATTCAAGTTTTTAACGCTCGTAAATCGTGTAGCAAGAGCAAACGTTCCGTGCCACTGACAACGTTTTCAGGGTGCAAGCATACCAACCCCCAAGTCTTCCGGCAGAGTTGGTACACCTGACTACACTACGATGACGTAGTAACAACAGACGACAGTCGGGCACCACCATGGCCCATCTTGAATCAAAAATTTTTTGTTCCATTGTATTACGACCGCCGGGATACCACAGCATGGTATACGCCACGGTTGATCTTGCAATTGGCCCAAAATACCATCAGACAAAACATTATCGGACAAAACTGATAAATAATAAATTAATAATAAAATTAACATTAATATTTTTTTATTATTTTAAATCACTAAAACATTTCGTAAAATAAATAAATTACTGACAGCGACCGTTAAAGTTAACAAAAGTTCAAGAAAATAAATTACTATAACAATAAAAGAAATGTAAATTAAAATTAAATAAATTAATTAATAAGAGTAAAAAATCTACAATTCACTCAGCCAGTCAGTCATTAAGTCAGTCAGTCAGTCAGGCCCGCTTGTTTGTCCCAGGCAGGAAATTCCACGCTCGGGATTTGTTGTAGAAGGCAAGCGCTCACACTATGTTATTATATTATATGGTTTAATAAAATATAAAAAATTTCTTAATGCATTATCATAATACACAAACTGTTCACCTGACACGACTACTGACTCGCGGGAATATGTTCGTATGAAGTACTCTAGAACGTTCGGCTCTTTTGAAGCCAGCCTCAGTCAGTCAATTAGTCCGTCAGTCAATCAGTTAGTCAGTCAATCAGTCAGTCAATCAGTTAGTCAGTCAGTCAATCAGTCAACCAGTCAGTCACTCACACAGTCAGCCAGTGTCACCCATAAACTTAATAAATATTAAGAAAAAATTTCTAGAAGTTTCTCTGAAATTTTAAGTTTTAAAGTTACTTGACAAGACCGACCAATCAAAGCATCGTATTAATAATCCTCCAGTTGATGGACAATTGCCTTACCTTATCAGCGGGTCGTAGAGGCTGTGGTCTGTCAGGCGCCATTTGATTTCCAAAACGCACCTATTTAAGTCTCTTGAGTCACTTTACACTTATTAGATACACTTACAAGTTCACTTAAATGTTCATCTTCGCTTATTTATTCAAACAATTTGTGTCTAAGTCCGAAACCACTAATTAAACCACTAATTAAACCACTAATTAAAGTTAAACAGGAAGGTGCGGCAGGTCACGGTGGCGGGAGTAGCCTCTCATCTCGCGCCAAAACGTGCCTTCCTCCGGAGCCTCCCCCCTCATCATTTATAATGTATTTCAATAAACATCTATTGTATTAATACTTGTACATTTTTGTTATTTATAGCTAGATTAAAATATAATTATTTATACAATATTAAAATTACATAATGGGGATTGTTAGGTATGTAATCACGAATAATTTGCGGAGTCAAAATCGGACGTAAAAATTAAGAGGTATACATTTATTGGGTTAAGCTGAAATTAATATCAAGTTAAAATACAAATTAAAATAATAGTCATATGAATCACATTTATGTCATGTCTTTACAGAATATGTAAACATATATTTTCCATATTCACTGCCTCGATGGACGCTGACGTAAGGCGGGAAAAGTCACAAAGGAACGCGGTGAGCCTTTACAATTACTATATATGCTTAGATAAACATTTCTTTTTTTTAGTTTTCTTCCGAGTATTAATAATAAAATTATTTGGAATTTATACTCTAAAGGTATTGTAATTTTTTAAGCCAAGAATAAAACAAAATATTAAAGATAACCGTTCGGTCATTCGTTGCTTAGGAAAAAATATATGAAAATATATAAACTTGGTTAAATTGCTAACTTCTGTTAAAGTTTATTCAATCAATAATTATTTTCTACCCTTTCATATTGTTATAAAAGTAAACAAATTTTAAACCGGGAAATAAACCATATGGAGTCCTTGAGACTGGTGGCGTCAGTTGTGGTACTTGTCTGGTGTGGCTGTACGGGCTTGTCATTGTTTTTGTCAGGTATGCAATTTTAAGTATTTGTTTATTATGAATATTCAGTTAGGATATTCAGAAAAAGTTTAGATTTTATTAGAGTATATAATATACCTATACTGAACTGAAGTGTGAAAAACGCTCGCGTGAACACTTTCATTCTAGAAACTCACTAGCAGGACCAACACGCTGACGTGAGGCTGGCCAAGTGTTAGTGGGTTGGCTCTCCTGTTTTTCTGCGCGTCTTTCAAGCATGGGATTGGGATAGTACAGCTCCTTTATTTTTACTACCCATCTGAAATTCTTTTACCTGCAAAACTATGAAGAGATGTTAGAAAAGGGTTAGGCAGGGAGAAGTTCAGCTTAGGAGTTCATTAATACAGCAGCTTACAACAATGGGCCCACCCCACACACCAGGGCCGTGGCTCAGTTGGGGACAATACGTGGGCTCGGCTTCTGAACGGGACAGTTTTGCAATATAAAACTGTGTTTTCCACACGCCGTGCGTAGTGAGCTGTGGCCTGAGGCGGGTGAACGGAGGGCGGTTTGTTTACCAACGAAAAAGATGAAGGCAGCCACACGCGCCTACTTGCGTTCGCTCTGTAAATTACTTTTCATATGATTATGTCGTAGATTAAGGCTCTGTTGAAACACAACTAACTGCGAGAGTTGGTACCCGACCGAAAATATCACTATTGTAGTGGTGACGCGCGCCATCTTTCGAGAGTACTATTGAACATAAGAATGGAGGAAACTGCAGCGGGCCTATTGGCCCATATTGGGCAGTCCCGTTTACTCCCAACCCCTATTGCTCATATGAGCATCCAACCTACGTTTGAAACAATTCAGCGTATTCGAGTTAATGATGATATTTGGTAACTTGTTCCATTCATCCACTACTCTGTTACCAAACCAGTGTTTACCTGTTTCGCTCCTAAATCTAAATTTGTCTAATTTAAAACCATTGTTACGAGTTCGCTCTTGGTTGGATAGTTTGAGTACCTTTGTAATGTCCCCTTTGTTCAGCCCTGACTTCCATTTATACACCTCTATCATATCGCCTCTCACTCTACGTCTCTCGAGGGAGTGCAAATTAAGATGCTTTAACCTGTCTCTGTACTCAAGGTTCCTAATGCCCGGGACTAGCCTTGTCATTCTCCTCTGAATTTTTTCCAAGGATTCTATATCCATTCTGTAATAAGGTGACCAGAATTGAACTGCGTAATCCAAGTGAGGTCTCACAAGCGCAAGATATAGTTTTAGGATGACCTCGCTAGTCTTGTAACTAACACTCCTTTGTATGAACCCTAGTACTTTATTAGCCTTGTTACGAGTAAAAACACATTGCTTACTTGGCTTAAGGTTCCTACTTATCATTACTCCTAAATCTCTCTCGCAGTCGGATTTCTCTATGGCATCGTTGTTCATCTGGTAACTGGTTTCCCTGTTTACATCTCCTAAACTGAGTACTTTACATTTGTCCACGTTGAATTTCATCTGCCATTTTTCAGACCATTCGAAAAATTGGTGGCTACCAAATATCACAGGTTTCCTCCTGTACTAGCACTTGACAAAAACAAAGTTCATCTAGCAAAGAACTGGCCAGCTACCCGAACGGCTAGTTAGCTGCTAGTAGGTGAAATGACCAATCAGTGAGGGAGAGAAACACCAGCAGAAGATTACACCCTGTAAAATGTTGGTGGTGAGAATAATGTGGCGAGGAGATACCTGCATGTACAGGTAGGAGTGACCAGGTGAAACGACTCATGATGGGGGTAGGTTTAGGAGGGATGGGAGAATGGGAAAGGGAGGGGGGGGGGGTAGTACATGTCTAATCACCAACAGCTTAGCTTAGATTAAGAATATATTTGATTAGGTTAAGTAATGTTAGATTAGGTTAGGTTAAGATTAGGGTGATTTAATCATTAGATAAAATAAGAAGGGGGGTGTGTGTAATCCTCAGTTGGTCCTAATTAATTACTCTTCGTACCTGTACTTGTACCGCCACACCTGTAGAGGTGTACCTGTACTTGAAACGCCACACCTGTAGATGTGTACCTGTACTTTCTGGATCTGAAAGTTAGAGGTGTGGCTGGAGAAAGTTTAGTGTCGGAGGTGTGAAGGAGTGTGCCACAGGTAAGCTTGCCCCCGTGCCCCACTACCTGCCCCCGTGACCCACTACCCCCGTGACCCACTACCTGCCCCCCGTGCCCCACCTGCCCCCCCGTTCCCCACTACCTGCCCCCCATGCCCCTACATGCCCCCGTGCCCCACTACATGCCCCGTGCCCCACTACCTGCCCCCGTGCCCCACTACCTGCCTGCCCCGTGCCCCACTACCTGCCCCCGTGCCCCACTACTTGCCCCAGTGTCTCACTATCTGCCCCCACATCTTAGGGTAAAGTCTAAGTACACTTTTGATACCATTCCTTACATCACTGGAAGAGGATCATTTACTATAGGCAAATTTGGAGAGAGAAAGCAACTAAAAATTACTTTATCTCTCCTCCTTTACCTAGGGCCTCTTCCGCCTCTACCTCCTCCTCCTTTACCACCTCCTCACCTGCCCCTCTTTCTACTTTACCGCCTCCTTCAACACGGGAGCATTGCGTCACCAGGCTAAATAAGGAAGGTGCGGCCTCACGACACCAGGGGGCCAGCCAGCAGCGTGTTAATACAATCTCCTCAGCACTTTCCTCTCCTAATATGTAATAGTGTTTGCATGTTCACCTTATCTATTATTCATCTATATTTTTAACTATATCTAAACTGTCTTTTTTTTTTACCTGTTTGTTTTATATAACTGAAACGTTCGTGACTCACTTGAAGATTAGACACCCCAGGCTTATTAGTCGTCAGTCATAATAGATTCCAGTCGTTAATTGGCCCTTACAATCTTAATAGGCCCCACACAGATTTAATAGGCCCCACACAGATTTAATAGGCCCCACAGTCTCAATAGGCCCCACACAGATTTAATAGGCCTCACAGTCTCAATAGGCCCCACACAGATTTAATAGGCCCCACAGTCTCAATAGGCCCCACACAGATTTAATAGGCCCCACAGTCTCAATAGGCCCCACACAGATTTAATAGGCCCCATACAATTTGAATAGGCCCCACAGTCTCAATAGGCCCCAGTCTTAACAATGGGGAGAGGTGGAAGACAGAGAGAGAGGGGCGCTGTCAGTCATCGTCAGCACACAATGGGCTGACACCCTCATACAGTAAAGTGTGTGCGTCAGGAAAGATGTGGGTTAATGTATTTACTATTTTTAGATGCGTCAGTCAGCTCCAAGAATATCTGACCTGACGGGGTGAGTTAGAGGGCCTGACTAAGTGACTGACTTACTTACTGACTGACTGACTGACTGACTGACTAACTAACTGAGACTTTTGACGCTTAATAAAGTTAATTGAAGCTTGTATTAGTTTGTAGACTAAGCGGTGGGGAGGAGTGGGGTGTAGGCTAGACCCTCCCTGCAGTACACCATGTAAGGACTGACCTCCCCCGCCCACTACCCACAGGACAGACATTCAGACAACACAACGAGAGAATAAACATGATTTAGTGTCACGCAATTCTTAAATACTAACTAAGACTTTATTTAGGAATTTATCTTAGGAATTTTATAAGAATTATTTACTTAAACAATTTATATTAACATCGAGAAGCAAGAATAGGAATTTCACCACTATTTCTGTAACTCATTGTATTCCTTTTACGTAGCCAATCAAATTTCTTTATTGGGAAGATGGTGTATTATGATTGGCTACTTATGTCATAAACAACTTTACCTTCTGAAAAAAAATGAAAATTGGACCCTTTGATTAGTTAGGCTTACCGGATCAACCAATAGTATTACGTATTGCTATTATGATCGGTTCTGATTGGAGGGTTTAGTTTGATGTCATGATGTTATGTTTTCTTGTGATCTGTTTTGTCAGTAATTCTCGTTTGTGTTGAGAGTGAACCTCCTCCTCCTCCGTAAGTTCTCAGCCAGGTGTGTCGTAAAGATAATTAGGATTTAATTAAGGACATGTTACTGGTATAAGTAAGTAAATGATTAATACCTGTAGAGCTGCAGGTTACTATTATTAAAGAGTTTGTTTACCTTTATTAGACACGTTTACTCGAGACCAGTGACAAGACTCGATGATACAGGTGTGTTTGTATACAGGTGTGTCTCAGGTATGTTGTTAATGCAGGTTTGTTTTTACAGGTGCGTCTCAGGTATTTTGTTAATGCAGGTGTTTTTTACAGGTGTTTCAAGTATGTTGTTAATGCAGGTTTGTTTTTACAGGTGTGTTTGACCGTCTTGGTGGTTCAACATCTCGTCTACCGTCATCGAGGAAGCAGGTTCGACTCCCCCGCTCTAGGACATGAGTGAGTGTTGCTTCTATGTCTTAGTGATTATACAATAGACAGACAGACAGACAGGTAGATAGATAATTAACACAACAGACATTTAGCTTAATACATTTACCTTAGGATGTGATTTACATTAGAGACGTGTGCCGTTTACAAGTCATTACATAGCGTTATCGGCACGACCTTGTGGTGGATTATGGCGTGAGTGATGGTCGTGCTATACCTGTTGCAAACGTGATCTTATCTTGTTTGAAGGAGGAGGGAAAGGAGTGGGAGGGGAGGAAAGGGGTTAAGGTGGGAGGGGAGGGGTAGGGAGAGGGGATGAGTGGGGAAAAGTGAGGGGTAGGGAGGGAGGAATGGATAGGGAGAGCACTGGTAAGGAAGGAATAGGAGGAGGGGAGAGAGACAATAGAAATGACCATAATTAAGAATGAAGAAATGAAAAATGAGGAGGGGAGAAGGAAGGGAGGAAGAGACGGAGAAAGGAGAGGGGAAGAAAGGAAAATAGAAGAGAAGAAAAGATTATAACTCCTCTTTATCAGTATCTTTATTATTACTATCGTTATCATCAATATTCTTATCATTATTATCATTTATTTCCACATTTCTGACATTTTCTCAACACAATATAAGAATAACCTCAGAAATTCAACCTAAATAAACGTGTGAACTTTGAAAGAAAAAATTAATAATGAATTGAATTTGAAAGGAATCTGAAGATGTAGACACGAGAGAGAGAGAGAGAGAGAGAGAGAGAGAGAGAGAGAGAGAGAGAGAGAGAGAATGACAGGAAGTGACAGAGAATTAAATGTCGCACGTGACTTGGGAAGAAAAGATGAATGTAAAGGAAGATAAGAAAGAAGAAAAAGAAAGAAATAAGATCGGTATTCGAAGTTGCAAAGAGATTAAGATGGCGGACGTGATTTCCAAGGTGAGAAAAGAGTGAAGGAAATGGAGATAGAAATGGGGGTAAGAAAGAGAGAGGGGGGGAGAAGAGAGGGGGGAGGAAAAGAGAGAGGGAGGAGGAAGAGAGAGAGAGGAAGAGAGAGAGGGGGAGGAAGAGAGAGAGGGGGAGGAAGAGAAATAGAGAAAGAAAGAAAAGAAAGAAACGTGTGTGTGTGTGTGTGTGTGTGTGTGTGTAATACACCTATAAAACAAAAAGTGAAGAGAAGTGCGTTTATACTCGCGTTTGCCTGTCATCTGTCTGTCTGCCTGTTCTATCTGTCTGTCTGTCTGTCTGTCTGTCTGTATGAACATTCAATTAGCAAATAAGCAAACACAGGTAAACCCAGAAACAAAGAGAGGTAAGAAAAAGGTAAGATCCTCTACGTCACAGTCACACCTTCACCCGTCGGACCGTCACATCACAACACCCTCACCCGTCACATCACTGCTTGTACGCCCTCACCCGTCACAGCACTACTTGTACGCCCTCACCCGTCACAGCACTTCACCCTCACCCGTCACAGCATTACTTGTACGCCCTCACCCGTCACAGCACTTCACCCTCACCCGTCACACCCTCACGCGTCACACCCTCACCCGCCACATCGTCACACCTTACAATCAGCATGAAGGTGTTCCTCAAGGTGACTTTAAACCCTCAATTTTTTCCTTCTCTCTGACGTCAATGATTCTTCTAGATTCTTACGTCTTTTGTTTCTGTCGTCCAAGATCCTGTAAGATCCTTCAGTCTGTCTTTTTCCTCCTGGGTGTTTAAGGCTCTCAAAAGTTCTTACGTCGATTTTTTTCTCTCGCTCTAAGATGTTTTAAAAAAGGTTCGTGTTATCGTTTAGTTCAAAGTTCCATTAATTTTACTTGTAATAGGAAAGATAATATTTTTAGTCTCTTGCAGATTACGTAACCCAGCTTATTTTACCTAATGATTAATTACCCTAACCTTGTCTAACCTAATCTAACCTATTACCTGACCTAACCTATTACCTAACCTAACCTACCATAACATAACCCAATTAAGCATACACATCTAACTGTTTATTCAAAGTAATAAGACCAAAATATGAAATTCAAAATGGCTTCAAAAATATCTTGAGACTGTAAGGTAATTTGATGTGATTTTCTGATTATCATTTAAGGTAAAAGAGAAATAATTAAGAGTAAGGGTTAAGGTGGAGACAAAGGAAGGGAGAGAAGGAGGGGAAGAGAGGAGGAGGTCAAAGAGACAAGGCGAAGAGGGAGAAGGAAAGAAGAGAGAGGGGAAGAGGTAGGGGAGATGTGGATAAAAGAGGAGAGGGAGAGGTGAGGTAAGGGTGAGGATGGCAAGTGAAGGCGGCAGACGAGGGTGGCAGGACGAGAGTCACGATCAACACCTGCGGGCATCTCTGGTCGTCACGGATGCCAAGGGGACACCAAGCTCTCTCTCTCTCTCTCTCTCTCTCTCTCTCTCTCTCTCTCTCTCTCTCTCAAGTATTCACCAGGTGAGTTCATTAATAACTCAGTTCTCAGGTGTTCAAGGATTAGCTTACTCAGGTGTTTAACGAACCGCTAGTTTAATGGTTAACGTCGTTGGAATTAATGGCCAACAAATTAAAGAATCATTCATCGAGAGAACACAGAGTGAATACATAATGATCTGTTCGTTGTGTTTTTATGAGCAGTGGGGAGATGGGGGAGAAGGTAAGGAGTAGGTTGGGGAGAGGGGAGAAGGTAAGGAGTAGGTTGGGGAGAGGGAGATAAGAGTAGGTTGGGGAGAGGGGGAGATAGGTAAGGAGAGGTGGGGGAGAGGGAGATAGGTAAGGAGAGGGGGAGAGGGGAGATAGGTAAGGGTTGGGGAGAGGGGAGATAGGTAAGGAGTAGGTTGGGGGAGGGGGAGATAGGTAAGGAGTAGGTTGGGGGAGAGGGGAGATAGGTAAGGAGTAGGTTGGGGGAGAGGGGAGATAGGTAAGGAGTAGGGTGGGGGAGATGGGGAGGAAGGTAAGGAGAGGTTGGGGAGAGGGGAGATAAAGGGAGAGGGGAGATAGGTAAGGAGTAGGTTGGGGAGAGGGGAGATAGGAGAGAGGTGGGGGAGAGGATGGGTAAGGAGTAGGTTGGGGGAGAGGGGAGATAAGAGAGAGGTTGGGGAGAGAGATAGGTAAGAGTAGGTTGGGGGAGAGGGGAGATAGGCAAGGAGTAGGTTGGGGAGAGGGGAGATAGGTAAGGAGTAGGTTGGGGAGATGGGGAGATAGGTAGGGTGGGGGAGATGGGAGATAGGTAAGGAGAGGGGGAGATGGGGAGATAGGTAAGGAGTAGTTGGGGAGAGGGGAGATAGGTAAGGAGTAGGTTGGGGAGAGGGGAGATGGGTAAGGAGTAGGTTGGGGAGAGGGGGAGATAGGGTATGAGTAGGTTGGGGAGAGGGGAGATAGGCAAGGAGCAGGTTGGGGAGAGGGGAGACAGGTAAGGAGTAAGCTTGGGGAGAGGGAGATAGGTAAGGAGAGGTTGGGGGAGAGGGGAGAAGTGAGAGGTGGGGGAGGGGAGAGGGAGTAGGTGGGGGGAGATGGGGAGATAGGTAGGAGTAGGTTGGGGGAGATGGGGAGATAGGTAAGGAGAGGTTGGGGAGAGGGGAGATAGGTAAGGAGTAGGGTGGGGGAGATGGGGAGATAGGTAAGGAGTAGGTTGGGGAGAGGGGAGATAGGTAAGGAGTAGGTTGGGGAGAGGGGAGATAGGTAAGGAGTAGGTTGGGGGAGAGGGGGAGATAGGTAAGGAGTAGGTTGGGGGAGATGGGGAGATAGGTTAGGAGTAAGTAGGGGGAGAGGGGGAGAGGTTAGGAGTAAGTAGGGGGAGATAGGTAAGGAGTAGATAGGGGGAGAAGAAGAGGAGGGAAGACAAATGAGAAAGGATTGAGTAGGTGAGAGAAGAGGAAGAGGAATAATGAGGAAAAACGGAGAGAGGTGTGAGAAAGGAGAGATAAAAAGAAGTGAGGAGAAGTAGGGAAGAAGGGGAAGGGATAAGAAAAAAGAGAGAGGGGGGGAGAAGGGGGGGGTCCTCTCTCAAAACTTTTATGCAAATGAGGTGCGATTTTATGTGGGATAAATTCGAAAAAAATACCTATGCTTTTGTATGTTGTGATGATTATATAGGTGATGAAGGTGGTGGTGGTGAGAGTAGTGATGATGATGATGGTAATAATAGTGGTGGTACCGTCTTGCAGAGGTCAGGTCATTACAGGTCAAAGATCACAAAGTTAATTACCTACAAAACCAGAACATTTAATATATAGATAATTCACAATATAAACCCAACAATATATGACAACCTAAGTATGATATAAAGGTCAAAGGTCACAAGGTCATTGTGAAGTGTGGACATTGTGACCTTGAGTTCATCTATTACTGTAAAAAATGTTTAACTAGTTCAATGTTAACAAAGTAATTTGGTGTAATAATCAGTAATAGTCGAGTAATGTTTATCTGTTGTTGCTTTCATGTGTTTACTTGTGTTGTTATTATTATTATTATTATTATTATTATTATTATTATTATTATTATTATTATTATTATTATTATTGCACCCAAATACTAAAACGTGAAATCCTATATGTAATGAAACCTTTCCAATATGAACACAGATTATCATATAAAAACACCATTATTTACACTTTTGTACTAGTTACCCCATAGTCCCGTTCTGGTTTTCTGATCGTTGTAAATAAAAAATCGGAGCGTGTGTTTGTCTGTCACTCTGAGATGTAAACGAGGTATCTGCCAATCAACACGTACAGGAAATAATCAGCCAATCAGAGCGTTCTAATCACTGATCTGAAGTACCTGGCACTCATGACTATCTATCTATCTATCTATCTATCTGTATTGAAGACTTCGACACAGGCAGAAGCTGCAACACCACATCAGCTGCATCAGGCTTACCGTTGGGTTGCTCAAACCACCTTGGCAACAGGAGCCGCCATTTGACGAGAACCATTGCCCTGTCCAATGAAACCAATGGGACCAAACTGAGGAGGGGGAGCGGGTGGGGGGGAGGGGTCAGAGGAGGGGAGGGAGGAGGAGGGTTTGGAGGAAGGGAGGAGGAGGGCCGAGGAAAGGGGAGGAGGAGGGTCGAGGGAAGGGTGGAGGGAGGGTTTTGAGAAAGGGAGGAGGGGAGGGTTTGGAGGAAGGCATTAATAAACTTTTTTCATTTATAAGTCAAAACATGATGAATGTAACCCATCGTAAAGGGAGGTAGGGGAGGAGGGCAAGGGAGGGTAGGGGTAGGTGGAGGGAAGGGCAGGTGGGAGGGTAGGGGTGGGGTGGAGGTAGGGGTAAGTGGAGGAAGGTAGGGAGGAAGGGGTAGGTGGGAGGGAAGGGTAAGTGGAGGGAAGGGGTAGGTGGAGGGAAGGGTAAGGGAGGGAAGGGTGGAAGGGAGGGAAGGTAGGTGGGAGGAAGGGTAGGTAGGAAGGTAGGTGGAGGAAGGGTGAGAAGGAGGGTACAGGTTAGAGATAGGGGAGGCTTGGTTGTATAAGGAGGGTAGGGAGGGTGAAGGGGGGGGTTAGGAGGGTGAAAAGGGGGGGGCAAGAGAGGGGAAGGGGGGCAAGAGAGGTGGGAAGGGGCAAGGGGAGGTGTATGGGGGTTAGGGAGGGTGGGGCTAGGGGAGGGGGAAGGTTAGGGGAGGTGGAAGGAGGGTTAGGGAGGGTGGAAGGGGTGTTAGGGAAGGGGTTAGGAGGTGGAAGGGGGGGTGTTAGGGGAGGGTGGGAAGGGGGGGTGTTAGGGGACAAGTAGTACAATAAAATGATTACAAAAGAGGAGGATGAAAGGGGCTGGCTGTAAGATGTATGTTGTTGGTGTGTTGCATTGACTGTACAGAGCACCTCAGCTGACTGCAACCATCGCCACTTGTCACCAGTTAGGCTTATCGTGTGTGCCCCGTCCTGCCTGTGTTGTTGGTGGTTGGTGTTGATGTTTGTGTTGATGTTTGTGTTGATGTTTGTGTTGATGTTTGTGTTGCTGGTTGGTGTTGATGTTTGTGTTGATGTTTGTGTTGATGTTTGTGTTGATGTTTGTGTTGCTGGTTGGTGTTGATGTTTGTGTTGATGTTTGTGTTGCTGGTTGGTGTTGATGTTTGTGTCGCTGGTTTGTGTTGATGTAAATAAGTCAATTATTACCTTTAATTATTCATAAACGTGAATCAGGTTTTTAATTCCTTAAAAAAAATAGATGTACATAATTGACACTTGGGAAAATAAATAAGAAAATGAATAAGTAAAAGGAAAGAATAAATTGATCAATTATGGAATAGAGGTTGAATAGACAGATTGATAGAGGAGTAATTATTTTAAGTATTATTTTATATCATCATCATCATCATCATCATCATCATCATCATCATCATCATCAATTCGTCCGTCCGACTAACCTTTCCGACCGACCGCCTGTCTTCAGTATATATCCGTCCGCTTACCTTTCCGTTCATCTGTGTAATCCGTCCATCGATTAGCTCCCTCCGTCCGTTATACATCATCTTATAATCTATGTCACGTTCCGGAGGTATTTAGGAAGGATAAACTAGGATATTATTCTCTCTTCGTCTTGACCTCTAGAAACTACTGCTGGGTGAAGGTCAACTTGACACCAAAATAGCGCCTCAAAAACCCATAGTTGGTGAGTAATAATAATTAAACTCTTCCAAGCGTCATTACGACCACTAATTAACCCGCAATCGAATCAGTGGACTCAGGAACACCTAGACGGAGAAGAAAAACAGAAAGAGAGAGAGAGTGTGGGGCAGTTAACGAGGACCTCAGCCTTTTACACTGTACGGTTAGGTCAGGATCGACTTGGTAACATCTTCCCATTCGTCCCTCATCTGGCACCGTGACCCACTGACACCCCTGTAGGTGCTGTGGTAAATCCGTAACTGTGGTGGTGGTGGCTGTGGCGGTGTTATTGTTTTATGGGTCGTATGTTTAGGAAGTGAGGGAAGTACTCGTAAGGACACACTGTTCAGAGTACCACAAACCATCTAGTCTTTTAGTACTCTGATCATAGAGTACTGGTACCACATACAAACACGCGTACATACATACATACATACATACATACATACATACATACATACATCATTAAAACATAATAATTACAGCATCAAAATCAGAGTTACAGAACTAAATCCCGTACGATACAGGATCAAAACAAATGAATTAATTACGAGAGAGAGAGAAGAACATTAAAAACCTAACCTAACCATTTGAATTTCGAGACGACAAAAATACCACAGTAATAAAAAGTAAGAGACTAAATAACGGGGTCACAGAACTCCTAGATGTGTGTCATGGGGGAAGGGGGGAGGAAGGGTAGAGGGCATTGGTAAGACACTCAGGATGGTAATTGCAGCTTGGTGGGGGATGTAGGATAGGGTAGAGGGGTGGGGTAGGAAGGATGCTTGAGGAGGTGGTGGGGGAGGTGACTTGACCTAGATAACGTGTAGGGTATGTCTGAATGTAGATGAAAATAGCATGTGTGTGGGGGTGTGTGTGGTGGGGTGGGTGTGTGTGGGGTGGGTGGGTGTGGGGTGGGTGTGTGGGGGTGGTGTGTGTGGGGGTGGGTGTGTGTGGGGGGTGTGTGGTGTGGGGGTGGGGGGTGGGTGTGGGTGTGGGTGGGGTGGGTGTGGGTGGGGGTGTGTGAGAGTAGTAGTAGTTGATGTTGCAATAGTTGTAGTGGTTTTAGTAGTAGTTGTAATAGTATCATTAACATGTACTACCACTGCTCCTTCTCTGTCTCTCAAACACTGATGTCTTCTCACCCTCCCATTCTCCCCAACACCTGAGACCAATAATACCTGGAGTGTTCCTACCTTAGATTTCTCCTCAAATTACACGTTTCTGTTAATTATTCATCTTTCAGTGTTTGTAGGTATCGTTAGGGTAGTTAATCTTCAGGTAAAATAAGCTGGTGGGGTGTCTAATCTTCAGGTAAAATAAGCTGGTGGGGTGTCTAATCATCAGGTGAGGCAACACACCTTGAATGCATTAATTATCGAGTATAACCGTTTTTATTTGATATACGCTATCAGGTAAATTAGCTCACTAATTACGTCACATCAACAGGTAAGGTAAAACATCCAGGTATCTCTCCCCGGTTCTCCTGCTAGGTTGGGTTTTATCTCTGGTGATAAAATTATGGTCTCGAAATTTAACTTATCTCTGTAAACAAGACAAAACAATTTATCTTAACTTGTTATTATAATATGATAGAAGTGTCTGTGAATTCCACTACATTCTGAGTCGTAGGTGAGTAAAAAAAATTGCTTGAGGTAGTAACACGATACACCTTGATGACCCCAGGTGAGATATACAGGTGTTGTATTCTAGGTAGTGAGAAGTTTGCGTTCATTCCTATAGACAGATGCATAGACAGACAGATTTAGACACACATAGACCAATTTAGACACATGACAGATTTAGACATAGACACAGATTTAGACACAGGCAGATTTAGACATATAGACAGATTTAGACACAGATTTAGACACACACATACACCTGGGAAGATTACTGAATGCATTGGCCCTTCTGTGCATATTACCAACCAAGGTAAGATTTATTTTTTAGGACAGGTAAAATTAACTCACCTGTCGATGTGTTCCTTAACTGTTGTGCCGTTTACCATTTTCTTAACCCTTTGTAATAATCTTTTTAGAGAAACGCTAATGATGGCCTTAACAGTCTAGTATTTTTTTTATTTAAAGTTTATTCTATAATTACCGTGATGACGCCATTACTCCTTGTCCAATCACACGTTTCTATTATCCTCGTGAATAATAAGTTTGTTATTGATTCACACAAATAAAATAAGAAACTAAAGTAAAAAAACACAGATTATTGACGACTAAAATAAACGGGGTAAGGAGATAATTAGTGTGTAAAATTTAATAAGTGTAATGACCAGTGAGGGCATGGTGCGGTGGTCGAGTGGCTACAACGCTCATCAACTGTCCAAGGGGTCACTGGTTCACGCCTAAGACATCCCCAGTTCGCCCTTCTGGACCTATACGGAAGCTACTGTCATTGTTTACATAATAACAGCATAGAGTAAACAGTCAAATCAGAACCTTTGTGTGAGAAAAAATAGGGAGGTGTGTGTGTGTGTGTGTGTGTGTGTGTGTGTGTGTGTTTCGGTGAGAGAAAGGACACACACACACGCACATACTATAACCTACATCTATAGATCTTTCTGGCACAGTTCTCCCTGGTGGCCAATTTCAGAACCTCTTTTGTCGTGTCTCGGTAATAAATCTCATATTTTTGTTCACTGATTTCCGCGTGTTATGTGAGTCAACATGTGGTGGTGGGGGCCGACTGGTAAACACTCAGCGAGAGGTTATTGAGTGAAAGGCTTTCCAGTCCCACGCGAGGAGGAAGATTTGATCACCCGCTGTGAGCCTCAGTTGTTTTAGGCGAGGCGGGAGTTTATTGCCTTGATAATTTTCAAGAGTTATGGAAATATATTTTTTTTTATTTATTTTTTTAGGTATTCAAGGTTTGTTTGTGTTTATCTTGGTTTAGTTTCTTGTGTCTATACTTTTCAAGAAATATTTAGGATTTTAGTCCATTCTTACTTGTGTTTGTATTATTATTTGTATCACTTTTACGTTGCTGTTTACAATAGATGTTTATGAGAGGGATTTAAATCATACTCAGGAGCTGTTCTAGGCGGCGGGAGGGAACTGTTTATATATTTATTGTTGATTATTATTATGTCTTCATCTGTGTTTCATTATTCACTTTGTTGTTATTGTTCGTTTCTTGTCACCGTGTTTATTATTACACTTCGTTTACTTTCGTTTAGTTTCTTATTGTTGTATTTTTCATGTCATTATTATTATTAGTATTATTATTAATATTAGTATTATATAAATATTTACTGAAAGAGAAAGAAGAAAACGAATTTAATTATTATGTTAAGGAACTGGGGTAACTCTCTCTCTCTCTCTCTCTCTCTCTCTCTCTGTTACATCAGGTCCCCCCCCCCAAGTTGGTGTACAATAACCTGTTTTTACATAAGTTTCCCACGATTCTCCCTTGACCTGTTATCTCTCACTCACTCACTCACTCTCTCACTCAATCATTCACACTCGCTCTCTTAATCTCATTCACACTCGCTTTCTCACTCTCACTCATTCACACTAGTTCTCTCACTCACTCATTCATTCATTCACTCTCACTCATTCATTCATTCATTCACTCTCTCTCTCTCTCTCTCTCTCTCTCTCTCTCTCTCTCTCTCTCTCTCTCTCTCTCTCTCTCTCTATCTTTCGTCGTTTTCTTCTCCCTGTTATTGTCTCAAGGGACGTGAACCAATAGTATGTAATTTTAATATTGAATTCTGCGAGGTCGTGTTTAATGTGATGTGTGTATCTGTCTTCCAGGTTTTACACACACACACACACACACACACACACACACACACACACACATCCAAATAAACTCCCAGTTTTAACAACAAAGACATGAGATTAATTTATAAAGTGATGGAAGATTTGCCAGATGAGGCGTACATGGTGGTGGTGGTGTAGAGTGAAAGGAGATTTATTCTCTACATCGTAAACATTAAAAGCAATAACTGGGGGATTATCCCCAAGTCTTCTACAGAGGCGCGTTAGCCTGTTGATTTATTCTTTTCTTAACACCTGTCGATTTATTTTTGTTAACACCTGTCGAATTATTCTTTTGTAGACATCTTTTGACGAATCGTGTTCCAGGGTAATGGTTAAGCAGTGCAGTTGGTTGAATTGTCCGGGGAATAGTTAGCAAATATACATTTTGTTTTCAGTATTGACATATATTTTTGTTTACTTCTTATTCGTTGTTTGAGTTGTTGATTTCTTTGTTTATTGGTCTATTTACTGTATTATTAATTTATTTATTTCTTTATCTCCAGCAGGACTTACAAGAGAATACGCACCACACACCTCCCCACTCAGCCAATTACAATCCTCCACGCTTCATGTAGCCAATCAGAATCGTGGCGGGAGTCAGATGACCCCGGCGTGACGTCATAACCCTACCAGGTCAAATGAGGTCAGTGATTATTAGATAATGTTTTTCAGTTCAGGTATATATGATAATTAATACCTGTTTTCGTTCCTGCAGGTGAGTTACTCCGTTAATGACGCAATTCGTTATAAAATGGGCCGGTTAATTCGTTGTATTTCTCTGTGTTTGTACTTGTTTTAATGGCGTCAATTAGTTCGGAGTGAATTAGTTGATTTGTTAACATATGACAAGTTTGTTCTTCAAGATAGATTTAACAGACACACAAACACACACACACACACACACACACACACACACACGCACACACGCGCGCGCGCGCATAAATTCACAAGAACTTACACATAAACACATACATAAAAACATACACATGAAAACACACACGAACACACATACACGCACACACAAATACACAAGAACATACACATAAACACACAATTACACACAAACCTACACACATATACATGAACTTACACATAAAAACACACATACAAACATACAGAAAACAAAACAAGAGTCAAGATACGCCCCCATAATACACTGTACACGATCGGTAACTTCCTCTCAACTCAGGTAAGTTCAAGACGTGGCCACGGTTCAGAAGCAGGTGGCGTGTCTCGGTGATTTATCGCTTCCTCCTCAGCGTTTGTAAACAGAAGCGAAGATCACCTGAAGATTAGCACCCCCTACCTTATTTCACCTGAAGATTCAACCTAACCTAACACTAATCTAACCTAACCTAACATTAACTTCACCTAACCTAACACAACTTCACCTCACCCCCTCCTCCCCTCCAGGTATAATAAGGTGGGGTGTCTAAGCTTCAGGTAATTCAAATTGCCTTAAAAGTCACCATTAACCAAACAACATTACAAGTGGCGTCCCTCGGAGTGAAAGGATTATGTCAGCATCATTTTCTCAATATAATTTTCATAAGAATAATAATATCATTACGTAAAAACAGGTTCAGTAACATCTGCGTAATAATCACCTGGGAGAGAGATTCATTAATGGTAAGAACTAGTGAGTGTGTACTGTTGTGGTGGCGACAGGAAGCCAAGTTACGAGTTACTTAATTAGAAGACTCAAACGATGCCAAGACTCACTGCAGGAATCTTTTGGCGAGTTAATTCTCCTTTTTTTGTGGGGGAGGGAGGGTCTCTGTTGTGTTGTAACGAGAATTCAAGACTAAAATGCATTTACGTAATATTATTAACCTGGTATTTGTTACCACATGATGGTACCTATTTGGAAGTGATGTAACAGAACAGCATTTTCAAGTTTGTTTTGTCTCGATTGAAGAATTGTGTGTGTTTGCTTTTTATACTCTCTCTCTCTCTCTCACACACACACAATACACTGTTATAAGCTAGTAGAGTCAAACAGTCTGGGAAAAGAATGAATGAATCCTTTAACTGAGATGATATGAAGATCAAGGTCATAGCGGCCAGGTAGTGTGACCCCAGACAGGTGGTGTGACCCCAGACAAGTGTAGTTCATGAAGCTGGATCCCTGCCACGTGATTTGGGGGTCAGAGGTCAGAGAAGCGGAAAATTAAAGACCTTTTTATTGAGGTAATCGTCGCGTGTTGTGGTGTGTTCCCAGGTGTGTGTGTGTGTGTGTGTGTGTGTGTGTGTGTGTGTGTGTGGACCCGATAAAAGAATGATTAATGTATATAATTTATACACTATCAAAACCCAATTAGAAGGCGGTATTTTTGTTATACGCGATTTTACGTACACATACATACACACATGTCTGAATGTGTACACATACAAGTACATACATGCAAACACACAACCCTATACGTACGCATTTACACACACACACACACACTTTCCGCTGTACCAAGACCTAACCTAACCTAACCTACCTCCGGTGACCCAGCAAACTGTTCCTCCACGTATTCCGTCCGTCCGTGTGTGTGGGGATGAGCTGTGTTAAGTAATGGTCTGGGTTTACCACACAGGAAGTATTATATCGTTCTTGGTCGCTCTCTCGTAACGCTACATTCTCTCCTCATTCTCTCAACATTCGCACAATATCTAATTAATCTATTATTTTTACTTTGATTTCATTCGCTTTCATTCAATATTCACTCAAATAATTTCTTCTTCATTTAAGCTTCAGTCAACATTCACTTCATCATCACCAGACAATATCTCGTCAACATTCATTCTATCGTCAACATTCATTCTATTTCTATCATCATTACCCCCCACCATCACTCCCTTTAGTACCCCCACCATCACCCCCTTTAGTACCCCCCACCCCTTTAATACCCCCCATGCCCCTTTAGTACCCCACCATCACCCTTTGGTACCCCCCCCACCCATCACCCTTTAGTACCCCCCACCATCACCCCTTTAGTACCCCACCATCCCTAGTACCCTCCCCCACCATCCTGCCCCCCACCATCACCCTTTGTGCCATACTTCTAGTACCCCCCCTACCATCACCTCCCCTACCACAATATCAAGGGGTTTGTGGGGGGTGGAGGGTGGCCGGCCTTTCCCCACCACACCCACCACAATCCTTGTCCACTGTGTCGACTTTCTACCGGCACTAGTGTGTGCGTGTGGGTGTGAAAGTTCCCCTTCTCTCTCTCTCTCTATTTGAGTGAGGAAGGTGTGAGTGGGGATGGTGGGAGTGTGTGAGTGGGAGTAGGAGGGGTTGGGAGTGGGAGTAGGGATGATGTGAGTGGGTGAGGGGATGGTGGGAGTGGGCAGGGTGTGAGTGGGAGTGGGTAGGGTGTGAGTGGGAGGTATGAGTATGGTGTGAGTGGGAGTGGGCAGGGTGTGAGTGGGAGAGGGATGGTGGGGTGGGCGGGGTGTGAGGTGGGGTATGGTATGGTGTGAGTGGGCAGGGTGTGAGTGGGAGTGGGTAGGGTGTGAGTGGGAGAGGGGATGGTGGGAATGGAGGAGACAGGTTAATGAGGGTTAAATAAGGGTCTAAGGGGAGATAATGGGGGTGTAGAGTCTTTATGGGGATAATTACTGTACACATGTGGGTAATTGTTGTATGTATGTATGTAGAATTTCACCACGCTCCCCACCACACCAAGACGCACTGTAGGCAGCGCCACCATTACCACCACTATCACATCATACATACACACACACACACACACACACACACACACACACACACAGACACAGACACACACACACTACAGACACACACACTTCTGATGGTGACTTGGTTCCGGAGTATAGATAGAACAGTCAACTGAATATTTGGATGCAAGAAGGGGAAAACTTGGTGGTGTGTGTGTGTGTGTGTATAACAATATGTAATATGTAGCTAATATATTTGTATTAACAATGATATATAACTATTATTATTATTAATAATATGTATGTAATAATAATATTATGTAGAGTAGTGTGTAATAATATGTATGAAGTAGTAATAGTAATGTAATGTAGTATGGAAGTAGTGTGTGTGTATGTGTATGTATGTATGTGTGTGTATGTGTGTGTATGTGTGTGTGTGTGTGTATGTAGGTAGTGTGTGTGTGTGTATGTGTAGGTAGGCCAATGTGTGTGGTGGCTGTGTATGTCTGAAGTAGTATTATGTGTGTGTGTGTGTGTGTGTGTATGTGTGTGTGTGTGTAGGTGTGTGTGTGTGTGTGTGTGTGTGTGTGTGTGTGTGTGTGTGTGTGTGTGTGTGTGTGTGTGGCTGCACTGTACATATACCTGTATCTGTACACACATGTGTTTGTAACCGTTCATGTAACTTGACTTAAATATGTCCTTTTACTTTGATCTGGACTTTACCTGTACTTGTATCTACCTGTAATTACTAAACGAGATATAAATGTTAGTAACGCCGTAAACTATATTGATTTTAACAGTTAAAAGGTTAAATATCATGTTAACGGTATGCTAATGATGATGACTAATGAGCGTAATATAACTGATATATACCATGATATATTGAATATAGTCGTAAGTATAGTGAAGGAGTTGGTAGTACTGTCTGTGACACATGTGAAGCCCCCCTTGGCAACACTGGCGGTGTGTGTGTGTAATAATAATAATAATAATAATAATAATAATAATAATAATAATAATAATAATAATAATAATAATAATAAACAGTTTATTAATAGAGTTGCAGTCGGTGGCTGAAAATGTACAAACTTACATGTGATTTAGACATAATGTTATGCGTTCAATACATTTACAGGGCTGTACAGTACATAAATCAGGAGTTTATTATTTTAACAGTAGATGGGATGGTGCTGTTCTTATATCTATCAGTGCGGGCTCTTGTGTGTGTGTGTGTGTGTGTGTGTGTGTGTGTGTTTGTTTTGGGGTCAAACTAGATTTTAATGATACCTCGTCCACAAGATTACCTGAGCAGAATATAGTACAGTACCGTTATCGTGGTCTGGTTTACCTGTGTTACCTGTCATCAACGTGTTCTGTCTGTTACCTGTAATCAACATGTTCTGCCTCACCTGTCATCAACGTTTTATGGCTTACCTGTCATCAACGTGTTCTTGGTCACCTGTCTCACCTGTAATCAACATGTTCTGCCTCACCTGTCATCAACGTTTTATGGCTTACCTGTCATCAACGTGTTCTTGGTCACCTGTCTCACCTGTAATCAACGTGTTCTGCCTCACCTGTCATCAACGTTTTATGGCTGACCTGTCATCAACGTGTTCTGGTCTGTCTCACCTGTAATCAACGTGCCTCACCTGTCATCAACGTTTTATGGCTTACCTGTCATCAACGTGTTCTTGGTCACCTGTCTCACCTGTAATCAACATGTTCTGCCTCACCTGTCATCAACGTTTTATGGCTTACCTGTCATCAACGTGTTCTTGGTCACCTGTCTCACCTGTAATCAACGTGTTCTGCCTCACCTGTCTCGTACCTGTCATCTATTTCCTCATTGGCTACCTCACTCGTAGATTGATTAACTGAATGGCAGATTGGCTGACTGACCAACTGATTAAACGAATTTCTTACCCGCACCATTGGCTCGCTAGAGACCCTTCGCTGCACCACTACTCTGGTTAATGAACACCCTCGTTAGGTTAGGTTAAGCTAGGTTAGGGTTGAGTTAGCTTAGGTCATGTTAAGTTAGGTTAGGCCCGGGCTGAGTCATGTCCAGATTAGGTTAGGTCCGGGGTCATTACTTTAAAAAATAAATGGGCTGGTGGTGATGGTTGTGGTAGTCTCCCAGCACTGGCCGACCTGCAGCCTGACAACACACACACACACACACACACACACACACAGGGGCTGACCGCTATATGGAACACAACGATTTATGCTGAGTGATGTGGCAGACCTTGATGCCAAGCCCTTACTAGTGTATACAAATGAACATGTGTGTGTGTGTGTGGATTTTTATGTACGCTTGTATATGTGTGGATTATATGTACGCTTGTATATGTGTGGATTATATGTACGCATATATGTGTGTGTGGGTGTATTGTATATGTATGCTTGTATGTGTGTTTTGTGTGTGTGTAGATGTGTATGGAGTACGTATAAATGTGTGTGTATCTGTGCGTGAAATAGGTCATTGGTTGTCACATGGGCGGAGGAGAGACACACGTGATCCAAGAAGCTCACTCTCAAGATCCGTAGCTTTATATTGAGGTTAATTCTTCGTATCATTTTGAAAGTTGTATTGTGTGTCATAAGTGAACAGATAGTCTTTACGATACACCAACTACCACCCTAAATTGTATTCACAGACCACTACTAACTGCACTAATTCACCTCTTACTTATCATATTTTATTAAGTTAGTGAGTTGGGGGGTAAATATTAATTGATCAAGAACTATCTAGGTAAAGGCTCTAGGTGGTAAGGTATAATTTGAAGTTTGGGCGAAGGTAATTGAAAACTAGTGATGATATGTGAAAAAGTAGCTTCCATCTGTTACTGTACCAAGCACGCTAGGGAGGTCTTGCCATAGAGGTTCAGTTTGGATAAATTTTCTTTTCAGTCGTTGCTCGAGGTAATCTCGGGGTATGATCTACAGCCCTTAAACCCTTTGTTACAGCGAATAAACCCAACCTCAGAAAGTGTGTTGATATTCTCTGCATTTGTGAAATATTAAGGCTTCCCCGAGATGCTGCCTTCACTGCACATAACCAAACACTTGGACAAATCATGACTATTTTTCATCTTTATATAAGTTTAATAAAGATTTGTCACGCTTGGAATTACATTATAAACTTATCTTAAGAGCTCAGATGAAAAGAATCCCTGGAAGTTTCATATTACAGAGGTTTTGGGTTAAAGCTGTACCATATGGTAAGGTTTATGGGCGTAGGTTTGGCATCAGTGTGTTGTGGTGGGGGAGGGAAGTGTGGCAGCGTGGCAGACCCTCACTCAGGTCTTCCCGTCATAGTGGTGTTGCCAAATACTCGTCACGCCACTTTTTACTGTACATTTATTTATCTCCTACGAATCCCGAATAGTCAAGATTACCTACATAGCTACATTAATTAAAGCTCCAATTACTAAAATAAAATATATATCAAGAAACTATAATATATTCTAGGGAATTATAAAAGAATATATATACAAAATATTTTAGGTGTATATTTACTAAGTTCATACGCGTGGCCCCCATTGGTCTGTTGCGGCGGCCTCGAGCTTGTCATTTGTTTCTTTATTATTCCCTTGTAAGTTACTGTTTGCTATTTTACAACCAATTCTCGCGACCTTTTCCACATAGCCGTGTTTGATAGTGGTTAAGGCTCTCTGTAAATATACCTTGGCATTTATCAATATTAGGTTCAGCATATGGCAGTCGTCCTCTCCTCCAATTCCTCCCTTCTCTCTCATCCCTCTCACTCCCTCCCTCCTCTCTCATCCCTCTCACTCCCTCACCCAGCTGCTAAAACTACTAAAACTACTTTATAAACTTTATTCATTGAAATATTTTTATATTTTTTATGTATTTTTAATGCTTCAGTACCTTAACAACATATTATATTGCCTTGAGAAAATTTAGAAATGGATTTTGTTAAAGTTTGTACGTAATAATTTATTTTTTCGGTTTGTTTGTAGATGAAGTTTGTGTTTGCCAGAGTCGGAAATTTGTTTGGTTACAAGACTGTTTGTGGGTGATTGTTGACTTTTTACACACACACACACACACACACACACACACTATACCTTCATATTGTTTACCAGACAAAAGAAATAGCGGGTCAGCGTATTTTAGATGTAGAGACAACCAACATCTACCTATCTGTAGTAGATGTAGAGGTAGATGCAACCATCATGTACCTCTACAGAAGTCAAACGAATTAATATCAGTAACGGATTCAAGTTAAACTATAATAATTATATGATTCGCTGTACATTACTCGTGATGGTCTGTGTATTTACGTGTTGGAACCGGATAAAATGATCATTGTTCTTATTTCAATTTTCACACAATTTAACCCGATTTTTACTAATTATGAATGACATATATCAGGTTTTATTTGATGTTTAAGATAAAAAAGAATTATGAGATGAATTGTAGGTGTTGATAAGTGATATATATTAACCGGGGTAATGTATTCAATGGTTCCCCCCCCCCCCCTACACACCCACTCAGCTGTTGTACGATCAGTTGGGCAGCACAAGATGGCGTCAGCTGATGTTTGGCTTGGGTGGGGGAGGAGCAAGGGTAACGCTGACTGACGTACGAACATTACTAGTTTATAATGGTGTACCCTGCGAACTCTCACTTACAAACATATATATTTTATAAACTAACCCATCTGAATTTATTATCATATATGAAACAAAAAATAATGAATTAATGAAATAAATCTACAAGAAATAGGAAAAAAAAAAACATTCTCTTTTTTACACCATGAAGTCAAGCTACACCCAAGGCTTGAGTTAACCCATGTTAGCTTTATAGCGTTTCAGTGTGTTGCCTTGAGGGAGCTACAGCAAAAATTAACTCCGTTTGACTAACCAAGGATGTTGTAATGCCCTTTCTCAAATGTAAAGAGCAAGACAAACTGTACATAGCGTGGAGTGAATCAATAAACATTACATTATTTAAAAAAAAGCTTGTTGGTAGCGCCTCAGAAAATGGTCGTGTTATATTGTATACATGTTTGTATATATATGTGTGTATGTAATTTATGTATGTATGTATGTAATATGTGTGTGTGTAGAGAGAAAGGGGTGGGAAATGAGGGAGAAAGGAGGGAGAGAGATTGAAATAGACAGAGAGGGGGGAGGGAAGATTAACAGATAAACGAAACAGACATATGAGAGATAAATTCAACAAGAGAAATTAAGAGAAATATGTATAAGTGATAGAGATAACTGTAATAAATAAATGTACATATAAACATTACAGTGTGTACTTTAAAGTCCTGATGTACTGCACCACTAATGTACTAACTCGTCAAAACTGATATTTTTTTTAAGATGTATTATTTCTCTTAATGTTAAAAAAGAAGTAGGCGTAAAGAAGAAAAAAAAGAAAGAAAGAAAGAAAAGGTTTGAAAGAAAGGAAAAGAGAGTTTGAAAGAGAGGGGTCTTAAGGCTTCAGGGTGTGTGTGTGTGCGTGCGTGTGTACGAATGTGTGTGCGTTCGTTTACGTTGACTGGTTGTGTGCGTATAAGTGTACCCTAAATTGTGTGTGTGTGTGGGGGGGCACGTACGTATTCCCTGAGTCTGTGATTGTGTGTAAGTGTAAGTGATGCCCGTGTGTGTGTAAGTGTGTGCCTGTGTGTGTAAGGTGCCCATGTGTATCGTCCTGGTTGAATGGGTGGTGTGTACGTCAGCAGGTGATCCGGGCACACAAGCTTTGTGAGCAGGTGGGGGGTGTGTGTGGGGAAGAGAGGAGAAAGAGGAGAATGTTTCCCCTGTCTGTTTGTTGGTGTGTGTGTGTGTGTGTGTGTGTGTGTGTGTGTGTGTGTGTGTGTGTGTGAGTTACGTGAACTTGAATAATAATAATAATAATAATAATAATAATAAAAGAAGAGTGAAGAAGCATCTGTAGATTAATCAAATTTAACCAAACCCCTTAGGTAGCGTTAGTAAGCTAAATTTTCAAATTAAATAAGCTGGGGTGTCTAATCTTCAGTTGATGTATTCTCCCACATGCCTTCCCAAGTTAAGACGTAAACAACTCACTCAACCGGAAATAAAAATAATGTAAACAAAAATATATACCATTTACATTATTCCTTGGCGTTTGTGTTGTAAATGTGTGTGCAGAGAGGACAGGAGTAAGGGTGAGGTTGGAAAGAGAGGTGGGGTGAGGAGGAAGGTAGAGTAAGGGGGAGGGGGTAGGAGGGGGGTTAATGGGTCCTTGTGGTCATGTTTCCTTAAATATTTGATCATCTGTTGCCCGTATATGGTGTGTGTGTGTGTGTGTGTGTGTGTGTGTGTGTGTGTGTGTGTGTCATTCTCTTTTTCCACCCTTCTCATCCAGTTATCACATTCTTCTGTTATCTGCCTTTGTTATTACCTGTACCAATCTACATTGTACCTTCACTCGTACTTGTATCCACACTCTTACTTGTATCCACACTCTTACCTGTAACACACTCTTACCTGTAACATACCTGTACCTTTATCCACACACTCCTACCTGTAACACTGTACCTGTATCCCACACCTCTTACCTGTAACACACCTGTACCTGTATCCACACTCCTTACCTGTAACACACCTGTACCTGTACCCTCTTACCTGTAACACACACCATACCTGTATCCACACACTCTTACCTGCTTAACACCTGTACCTGTATCCACCTCCTACCTGTAACACACCTGCACCTGTATCCACACTCTTACCTGTAACACACCTGTGCCTGTATCCACACTCTCACCTGTAACACACCTGTACCTGTACCCCACACACTCTTACCTGTAACACACCTGTACCTGTACCCCACACTCTTTACCTGTAACACACCTGTACCTGTGCCCACACTCTTATAACACACCTGTACCTGTACCCCACGCTCTTACCCCTGTAACACACCTGTACCTTAATCACACTCTTACCTGTAACACACCTGTACCTGTATCCACACTCTTACCTGTAACATACCTGTACCTTTATCCACACCTGCCTCCCAACTCCCAAATCGATAAAATGACATTGATAACGAATGATAAGACTCACCTGTGTACACTAATCACTCGCCACTTGTTGAATCAGCCTCAGGTGTACACACGGTGATGTTAGTAGATCACTCTCAACACTGCAACGTTTCCTATCAATATTGCATCTTAATATCAACATCACCTCTGTCAATATTTGCTAAGGACCACCGTGATGGATGAATGGATGGGTGAATAAGTGGATGGATAGATCATTATTATTTTCTTTTTATTATTTTTATTATTATTATTATTATTATTCCTTACGACAATTTACTCTCATATCATAATAAAGGTATCTAGGTCAGGTAAAGTCTCAGTATACATTTGACGCCATTTTTGTTTCTTGCGTTATTTTTTGTGGTTAAGTGGATTCACACGTCATCACTTACGAGGAATTTTGGTCTTACGAGAATCTGGGAATCCTAACGAAGGATATAAGGACTCCTGATAGTGAGTCCATTTTGGGTGGGAGCAAAGGATGTGGTTGTGGTTATCCTTCCCGTCTCTCCCTCCTCCCTCATCCTTTCTGTCACCACCTCCTTTAGTCTTTCTGTCTCTACCTTTTCCTTCCATCCTTTTTTGTCTCCCTTCTCCCTCATCCTTCCCGTTTCTCCCTTCTTTATCCTTCCTGTCTCTCCCTACTCCTTTATCCTTTCTGGTTCCACTTCTTCCTATTATCCTATCCTTCCCATCTCCTTCCCCTCCCCCTCTCCCCTCTACTGCTTCCTTCTTTCTGGTCGAGTAATTTTGTCCTGTGTGGGAGGAAGGAGCGTGATGGATGACCTCTACGAAGATGGAGGAAGAATAATGACGGATAAAGGATGGATAAAGACTGTGGGAGGGGAGAAGGGGAGCGGGGGAGGGAATGAAGGAGAAATATGAAGAATGGGAAAGAAAAGAGGAATGAGATGGGAAACGATAAATAAGGGAAGGACGGGTGTGACGAAGGGAAAGGAGGGAAGAGGTGTGACGGAGGGAGGGAAGGGATGTGACGAAATTAGTCCAGAACAAAATGTCACATCCTCCGGCTCTACGTGGGGGGGGGGCAGTGTGTTAGTCAGAAGAAAGTACGGCTGGTGATAATTTCCGAATAGTGGTAATAGGAGTGATGGTGGTAGTTGTGGTGGCGGTGGTAGTAGTAGTTGTGGTGGCGGTGGTAGTAGTAGTTGTGTGCTAGTTGTTATGGCGATGGTAGTAGTAGTAGTATAGAGAAATATAGATAAATGTGTATAATGCAGTGAGGATGTATATGTGGAGAGAGAGAACCTTTACAAGATACGCTTCCTCCAGTGGAACGATGGATGTTCCAATAATGTCAGGACGATATACCATTGAGTGGTTAAGAGAGAGGTGGGGAGGATTGCTAGGAATAGAGAGGGAGAAAGAGTGAGAAGTAGGGTAGGTGGGTTGTCATGGAGAGAAGGAGACAGTGAGGAGGTAGGTAGGAAGGAAGGTAATTTATAAAAATGGAGAGAGAAAGGAGGAAGGATTTTTTCGGAGCAGGAGAGAGAGTAGGAGGATGGAGGAGGGGAGGTGTTTTGCTAAGGATGGGGGGGTGAGAGGATTTATTGGAGAGAGAGAGTACAATAAAGTCAATGGTTGTGGAAGTGAATTATTAATCTCCTTCCTCCTTCCTCTAATCTTCTCTCACCTCCTCTTTCTCAACCAAAACAAAGAAATGGAAAAGAAGAAGAAAGTGGAGGAGGAGGAGAAGGTAATAGACGTGGTGATAGATGGTGGACTGACTGACCATCTTGTTATCGACTATAGCTAAGTTAATCATGTATGTATGTATATGACCAGGTAGTGTATGGGTATGTATGTATGTATGTATGCATGTATGTATGTATTTAACCAGGTAGACAGACTATTACAGGTACATGGTATAGATCTATTTGTCATCTGATTATATTTTCATTATCGTCATTAGACAACTTAACCTAACTCGAGTCAATTCGTCTCAGTAAACAACTTCCTTACTACAGTGGCTTCTGGTCAAGGGAGTTTGTCTATTGCCTGGTATAGTGAAGATCTATGGTGATAGTGTTCTTATAGTGAAGATCTATGGTGATGGAGTCCTTATAGTGAAGATCTATGGTGATGGTGTTCTTATAGTGAAGATCTATGGTGATGGTGTTCTTATAGTGAAGATCTATGGTGATGGAGTCCTTATAGTGAAGATCAATGGTGATGGTGTCCTTATAGTGAAGATCTATGGTGATGGTGTCCTTATAGTGAAGATCTATGGTGATGGTGTCCTTATAGTGAAGATCTATGGTGATGGAGTCCTTATAGTGAAGATCTATGGTGATGGAGTCCTTATAGTGAAGATCTATGGTGATGGTGTTCTTATAGTGAAGATCTATGGTGATGGAGTCCTTATAGTGAAGATCAATGGTGATGGTGTCCTTATAGTGAAGATCTATGGTGATGGTGTTCTTATAGTGAAGATCTATGGTGATGGTGTTCTTATAGTGAAGATCTATGGTGATGAAATTGTCCTTATAGTGAAGATCTATGGTGATGGTGTCATATAGTGAAGATCTGTATTTGATGGTGTCCTTATAATTGAGAAGATTCTATGGTGATGGTGTCCTTATAATTGAAGATCCTATGGTGATGGTGTCATATAGTGAAGATCTATGGTGATGGTGTCCTTATAGTGAAGATCCTATGGTGATGAAAATTGTCCTTATAGTGAAGATCTATGGTGATGGTGTTCTTAAAATTCGATGGATTTTTTGGGGGGGAAGGAGCATTATCAATTTCTCGTATTTACCATTATTCCTCTGGCCGAAGTGTGTGTGTGTGTGTGTGTGTGTGTGTGTGTGTGTGTGTGTGTGTGTGTGTGTGTGGGCTTCGTTCTGGACTAGAGCGTTGAGGCAGTGTATTTGTTTGAGCTCTCCCTAGCAACTGGGAGTGGTGAAGGGAGGTGGGGAGGGAACCGGGGGGGGGTGAGGAGGGAGGGAGGGTTTACAAGGAAAAGATCACAATAGGTAGAGGTAAAGACGGGGGGAAAGGGACAGAAGAAAGGGAGGAGGAAAAGTTATGAGGAAGAGGGGGGGAGAAGGAAGAAATACGCTCTCGTGTATGTATTGTAAAGGCAATAAAGTGCTAAGATTCTTTGGCCATGAGGACGAAAATCTCTGTTCATTCTCTCGCTTAACTCAACCTTGTCGATAGTGTTCGTGTTCACTTTGTTTCTGTTTTTGTCATTGGTCGAATGTGTTATTGACTAAGGGAAGATATACATACACACATACATACATACACATACATACAGACACACACACACAAGAAAACCACTTTGCTGAAGATTAAGACGAATGAGAAAGAGAAAATGATGATGACAGCAAGATGCGTAAGACAATAAAGATTAGCAAAAAAAAAAGATGCGAAAAGGAGAGAAGATATAATTAAATAAAGAAGGAATAGGCAAATAAATGATAGGGTAGGAATAAAGTAAATGGAAAGGAGGAAGAAGGAGGAGGAGGAGAAAGGAGGGAGATAGGTATAAGATTGGAAAGGAAATGAGAAGGAGAAAGAGAAGGGGGGAATATAAAGAAGAAGAGGAATAACAACAAGGGAAGAAAGAGAAGATGAAAAGAGAAAGGAAAGAGGAGGAATAAAAGTAGAAAATAGAAAACAAAGAAGAAAATAAAAGAAGGAAGAGGATATTCCAGCTCCAAGTTAAATCATTAAGGGAGCTATTTTTTTTTAGGGTGCACGAGGCCCGGAACGACCCCCCTAAACCACCTCATTGGCCTATTAAAGGGTAATTTGGACCTACCCACCAACACATTAACCAGCATTCTTACCCTTCAGTTTGTTTCATCATTCTCCAACATTCTTACGATAATTTTTTTTCTCGTAAGTTAAGAGAAATAATCCGATAATTCATTAAACCAAACTCTTGAATATTTCATCTCAAGGTATTTAATTTATGATCAACTTGGGTTTATTATTTCCAATGTTTATTTATTTTTTCACCATTATTGACTGAATACAAAGTTAAATATTCTCCTTTTCCTCTCTTGTATTAACCTGTATCTTCATTTATATTTTATGTACCTGTATTATGTACTGTACCTACCTGTAGTTACCTGTACTTGGTTTGATGAACTGAAACCACCTGGATATTTTACTTCAGGTGTCAGACGTTGGGGAGGTGGGTACTTCAGTGTTGATATTGACACGCATACACCCACACACCACACACGCACACATATGCACACCACACACACACACACATATGCACACCACACACACACACATATGCACACCACACACACACACGCACACCACACACACACACACATATGCACACCACACACACATGCACACCACACACACACATATGCACAACACACACATATGTAAGTAACACATGTGTAAAAGTTAGCTCCCGACTGACATACTTACATAACCAGGCCAAACCCGTATACATGTGTGTAGTGTTGTGTGCCACCAACATTGTCATCAATAAATTCAGTTTCTATCGTCATCATCATCATTAATTGCAGTTGAAGGTTGTCATAGTATAATTTCCTTTAATCACCATCTCACTATCACCCGCATTTAGGTTGTCATAATAGTATTATAATTTCCTTTAATCATCATCATCACCCTCATCATCATCACCCGCATTAAGGTTGTCATAGTATTATAATTTCCTTTAATCATCATCATCACCCTCATCATCATCATCGTCATCATCATCATCATCACCATCATCTCATCATCACCCGCATTAAGGTTGTCATAGTATTATAATTTCCTTTAATCATCATCATCACCCTCATCATCATCATCATCACCCTCATCACCATCGTCATCACCATCATCACCATCTCATCATCACCCGCATTAAGGTTGTCATAGTATTATAATTTCCTTTAATCATCATCATCGTCATCATCACCATCATCGTCATCATCATCACCATCATCATCATCACCCGCATTAAGGTTGTCATAGTATTATAATTTCCTTTAATCATCATCATGTTAAAGTGGTCCTCAGTGATAAATAATACTAAACAAAACTAATTACTCATTCTAATATTCACTATACAAAAAAAGTAACTCGTAATATCCCCGCCAGGTGTCACTAGTGTCTCTGTTTACATATCTGGAAGGTATTTAAATATGGCTGACCAAAGACGTGTGTGTGTGTGTGTGTGTGTGTATTATTAGTATTGTTTTAGCTATTCCCTGTCTGTCTGTCTGTCTCGTAACAACAGCTTTGCCCACACACCGCTACACCCATGGAAGCCATAACCCCATTACAGATACGCACTAAAACCCATTACACTACCATTAAACCCACGAATTAAACCTTACCGTGCCTAAATTTCCAACCACATATAAAATTGCCCATAAACACCCATGCTTACAACACCCACCCATGATTGCCAAAGAGGGAAAACTACCCCACCCTTGCCCATGTTAGGATCAGCGTAACCATCAGTACCCAACCCACACACCTGCCCATGTTGTGTGTGTTGGGGAAACCTGGTGTGTTTAGGAGGAGAGGGGGAGGGGAGGAGAAAGGTGGAGTTACTGGGGAGGGACAGAAGGGGGGTGTTTGGGGCCAGTTGTGGGTGGGTGTGTTGGGAGAGGTAAGGGGGGAGGGTTCGCTCTGTGTGAGTGAGAGAGAGAGAGAGAGAGTGAGTGTGGGGTCGCTGGGTATGTGTGTGTGAAGAGCTCTTTCTTCTGTCCTCTCTCTCTCCCTCTCTTCCGTCCCTCTCTCCCTCTCTCTATCTTCCGTCCTCTCTCCTCTTTCTGTCCCTCTCTCTCTCTTTCTGGCCCTCTCCTCTCTCTCTTCTCTCTCTCTCTGTCCCTCTCTCCCTTTCCTCCTCTCTTTCTGTCCTCTCCTTTCTGTCCCTCTCTCTCTCTCTTGAAATTATTATTCATTAGTGGATAACATAAAGAATTATAGAAGGATAAAAGAGATAGACATAATGGTGGTGTGGTGGTAGGTAGTGGTGGTGGTGTGGTGTGGTGGAGTTGTTGTGGGTGTGGTGTGGTGTGTGGTGTGGTGGAGGTGTGTGGTGGAGGTAGTGGTGTGGTGGAGGTGGTGGTGGTGTGGGTGGTGGTGTGGTGGGGTGGTGGTGTGGTGGAGGTAGTGGTGTGGGTGGAGTGGTGGTGTGGTGTGTGTGGTGGGTAGTGGTGTGGTGTGGTGGAGGTGGTGGAGGTGGTGTGGTGGTGTGGGTGGAGGTGGTGTTGTTGGTGGTGTGGTGGAGGTAGTGTTGTTGGTGGTGTGGTGGAGGTGTGTTGTTGGTGTGTGGTGGAGTAGTGGTGTGGTGGAGATAGTGCTGTTGGTGTGGTGGTGGTAGTGGTGGTGTGTTGTTGTTGGTGTGGTGGTAGTGGTGTGGAGATGGTGTGGTGGAGATGTGGTGTGGTGGAGATAGTGTTGTTGTTGGTGTGGTGGAGGTAGGTGTTGTTGGTGGTGTGGTGGAGGTAGTGGTGTGGTGGAGGTAGTGTTGTTGGTGGTGTGGTGGAGATAGTGCTGTTGGTGGGTGTGGGAGGTAGTGGTGTGGAAATAGTGTGTTGGTGTGGTGGTAGTGGTGGTAGTTGTTGGTGTGGTGGAGGTGTGTGTTGGTGGTGTGGTGTAGTGAGGTGGTGTGGTAGTGGTGGTGGAGATAGTGTTGTTGTTGGTGTGGTGAGGTAGTGTTGTTGGTGTGGTGGAGTAGTGTTGTTGGTGGTGTGGTGTGTGGTGGAGGTAGTGGTGTGGTGGAGGTAGTGTTGTTGGTGGTGTGGTGGAGGTAGGTGGGTGGAGGTTGTTGGTGGTGTGGTGGAGGTAGTGGTGTGGTGGAGGTAGTGGTGTGGTGGAGTGGTGTTGTGGTGGTGTGGTGTGTGTTGGTGGTGTGGAGGTAGTGTTGTTGGTGGTGTGTGGTGGTGGTAGATAGTGCTGTTGGTGGTGTGGTGGAGGTAGGTGTGGTGGAAATAGTGTTGTTGTTGGTGTGGTGGAGGTAGTGGTGTGGTGGAGGTGTGTTGTTGTTGTGGTGGTGTGGTGGAGGTAGTGTTGTTGGTGGTGTGGTGGTGAGTGTGTTGGTGGTGTGGTGGTGGGTGGTGGAGATAGTGGTGTGGTGTAGTGGTGGTGGTGTGGTGGAGTAGTGTTGTGGTGTGGTGGAGGTAGTGGTGTGGTGGAGGTGTGTTGTGTGGTGGTGTGTGGTGGAGGTAGTGGTGTGGTGGAGGTAGTGTTGTTGGTGGTGTGGTGGGTAGTGGTGTGGTGAGGTGTGGTGTGGTGGAGGTAGTGTTGGTGGTGGGTGGTGGGGTGGTGGTGTGGTGGAGGTGGTGGTGTGTGGTGGAGTAGTGTGGTGTGTGGTGTGGTGGAGGTAGTGTGTGGTGGTGTGGTGTGGTTGGTGGTGGAGTGTTGTTGGTGGTGGTGGTGGTAGTGGTGGTGATGTGGTGTGTGGTGGTGTGGTGGTGGTGTTGTGGTGGAGTAGTGTTGTTGGTGGTGTGGGTAGTGTTGTGTGGTGTGTGGGGGTAGTGTTGTGGTGTGGTGTAGTGTTGTTGGTGTGGTGGAGGTAGTGTTGTTGGTGGTGTGGTGGAGGTAGTGTTAGTGGTGGTGGTGTGGTGGGGAGTGTTGTGGTGGTGGTAGAGGTAGTGTTGTTGTTGGTGTGGTGGAGGTGGTGGTGTGGTGGTGGGTGGTGTTGTTGGTGTGGGGAGGTAGTGGTTGGTAGTGGTGTGGGTGGAGATAGTGTTGTTGGTGGTGGTGGTGGGTGGTGTTGTTGGTGGTGTGGTGGAGGTAGTGTTGGTGGTGTGTGGTGAGGTAGTGTTGTTGGTGGGTGTGTGTTGTTGGTAGTGTTGTGTGGTGTGTGGTTGTTGTGTGTGGATGTGTGTGGTGTGGTGGAGTGTTGTTGGTGGTGTGGTGGAGTATTGTTGTTGGTGGTGTGGTGGAGGTAGTGGGTGGTGGAGGTGGTGGTGTGGTGGAGATAGTGCTGTTGGTGGTGTGGTGAGGTGTGTTGTGGTGTGGTGGAGGTAGTGTTGTTGGTGGTGTGGTGGAGGTAGTGTTGTTGGTGGTGTGGTGGAGGTAGTGGTGGTGGTGGAGGTAGTGTTGTTGTGTGGTGTGTGTGTTGTGTGGTGGAGGTGTGGTGGTGTGGTGGAGTGTAGTGTTGTTGGTGATGTGGAGGTGTTGTTGGTGGTGTGGTGGAGATAGTTGTTGGTGGTGTGGTAGAGGCATTGTTGTTGGTGGTGTGTGAGGAAGTGTTGGTGGTGGTGTGGTGAGGTATTGTTGTGGTGTGGCGGTAGTGGTGGTGGTGTGGTGGAGGCGTGAGGTGGTGGTTGTTGGTGGTGTGGTGGAAGTAGTGTTGTTGGTGTGGTGGAGGTAGTGTTGTTGGTGGTGTGGTGGAAGTAGTGTTGTTGGTGTGGTGGAAGTAGTGTTGTTGGTGTGGTGGAGGTAGTGTTGTTGGTGGTGTGGTGGAAGTAGTGTTGTTGGTGTGGTGGAAGTAGTGTTGTTGGTGTGGTGGAGGTAGTGTTGGTGGTGGTGTGGTGGAGGTATAAGGTTAATGGGAGACAGACAGACAGACAGACCAAAATATCAGTAATAATAATTAACGGATATAAGAGTAGAAAGAATGCAAGATAGAAAATGAATAAATAGTGAATGTACTAAAATACGAGAACAAATAATAGTAATGAATAACAGAAAGTTGACAAAACAGGAAAGTTAAAAAAAATTAGAGAAAAGAAAATGAATAAAAAGCGTAATAATGAGATAAAATGAATGATGGTAATGTCAAGGGGAAATAAAATAATTAAGGGATGATAGATAATAAATAATATAGTGGGTGGAGAATAAATCAATAGTAGAAGAAATATCAAAGAAGAGGTGGTGATAAAGGAAGGGAAAGGTAAAAAATAATAAAGAATGGTGTACGTGGTGGGGAAGAGATGTAAAATGGCGGAAAGTGAAGGTGAGATTAGTGGTGGTGTGATGGAATATGGCCGCTGTGTTGTACTGTGTATCGATTTTTTTTTACATATATATCAATTGGTTCGTCTCTTTTCTTCACCAATCTCTTCTCCTTCATTTGTGTTAAGAGTATATATAATTATCCATGTGTTTTCAATTCCTTTACACAATTTTCTGTTATCGCAATTAATTTCTGTATTTTTCACATTTGTATTCCTTATATTGTGATTTGCTGTCCACTTTTTTGTATTCATTTTCAGTATCTTTAATATTCTTTTATAGATCACTTTGTCATAGACCAGTAGGTACTATAAGTGTAAGGTAATCAATTATTGGCAAGTACTCTAAGTTATTCTTGAATATTAATATATTTACTCTGGGAAAAATACTAAACTTTTTGTTTTCATTAATAACACCTCTGCTTCTCACTTTTAAGTATATATAAATTTTTTTACAAGAATATATTAACTTTTTTGTAATTCACCACTCTTTTGTAAGGCATGTGTCAACAGCCCTCTTTTGAATTTCCATCCTAAGTCCTTTTTTTTCACTTCATAATTTTATTATCATCATTATATCTTAAGAACTTCAAACTAACTCCACTCTGGCTTGTTTATATATTTTTCTTCATATTAATTATTTAGTCGTGTTTTCAAGTTTTAAATATTTACTCTTCTCTTCTATAACTTTCATCTGCCCTCGCCTCCTTGTTAAGACTTGTGTTCTTCATATACTGTATATATATATATATCTAGCTCTTCTTGACAGTTTTGTGTTATCTTGGCTTAACTTTCACATTTTTCTTTGTTTATACTGTGTAAATAAACAAGTAAAAATATATATATCATATTATATATAAATATATACAGTATATAAAATATAGTCTTTGAATGAAGCTGCCTCAGACTTCTGCAAACAATTAAAAGCAACACTAAAATATTTCTGGTTCAGTACTGTACAGGTACTTGATCTTTGGTTGTTTTTAGTATAAGTAATTCCAACTTATTTAGAAGGTATTGCTACTTCAAGTTTTTGAAAAGTTAAGTTTTAAGAATGAAATTAGTGTGAGGTCTTACACCACTGCACAAATATCTTTTTCTTTGGTTTCAGCTCAGAGGGCAGTTTTCTATTGATCATAACACTCAGTATATTCCACAATTAATAAGCAAGTGTGATGCTTACTGTTTGAGCTGTACTGTATTGAGCACCAAGCACTCGATTCACATGATAAAATCATTAATTCTAAAGGGGGGTCAACTTAGAAGGTTTTGTGTGTAAAATTATAGCCATATTTTCTTGTTAAGTTCTCTGTATTTCTCACTTCATAATATTTTCAAATAAATTGTACTCATATCACATGGTATAAGTTTCCACTCACCTGATAATATAAGAAAAAAAAATAATAATTTCATTGACTAGCAACTTAAAAATTAACACAGATTTGATGATATTTCATGAGTTACTATGTAGGTCCAAGCCGAGCTCCTCAGACAGGAACACTTCACATTCAAGTCGCCCTAATTTCACAACACTTGTACAATCATCACTTGGGGTAAATATTCAAGATTTTTTTTCTCTGGTAATCCATCACTTCACTAGCTTTTTGTAAGAAAAAACTGAGGATTTTATATGAAAAAATAGACCTCACATTGCAGTATACGTGAGACAACATTAACATTAGTGGGAGCTCTTTATAATCAAGTTACACAGCCTGTTGGAGCTTCTGACCAAGCTTAACTTCACCACTGGCCTCCGGTGCGACCTCAACCAAGAGTGGTGAAGAAAAACCAAGGAGTTCAATGCATTGGACATTTTATTTATACTGTACAAAACGATTTTCTAGTAAAATTAGACGTTTTGTGGAACAAAATAGGCTTTTTACAGGCATATATTACAAGATAAGCATGCACCAACAAGGAAAAAATGTACACAATTATATCACTACCCATGAATTGCTTAAAGCAAAAAAATGTCGCTAAAGCTAAACATTGATGACAAACTGAGCTAGAACATTTTTCATGAAATGAAAATAAAATACTGCGACCGAATTAAATCACAGACACTTTAAAAACTTGACTTTGTACCATCTGAAAAAGTTTATTTTTCAGTCATAAGGTGAACTGGGATATTTTCGCTGTGCCAGAGCCACGCAGCAGCGGGAGTCTATCACAACTTAACCCCCGCGACCGCCCACACGAGTCGCTGGCGACCCGTGCGCTGCCTTCCGACTCGTCCACTTGTAGAAAGACTGGCTGCTCAACGCTAACCCCCAGCTCGCCATGGTCGCTAAGGTACACAAGCCCTGAACCACACCAGGGGACTTGGAATAGACGGAACCGATGCGATTCCTGGTCCCAAAGGGCGGTTCGTGCCGGGCAAGTAGAACCACAGCTACGTGCTACAGGGTTAGGGGTGTGGGTAAGTACGAGGAGGCATGCAATGGTCAGCATCAGAGCAGCAGTGATCTTCATCCCATGAGAGAAACGGTGGTCACACGCGCGTCTAAACGACCAAACACTCATACCACAACACTTAATAGGTATATTATATTATATAATATAGCTCATTATGTACATAAATATTACTGTTTACAAATAATCTTAGAATTTTCCCGTTGTGATAGGGCGACTTCGGTCGGTAAGACGCTTGTAAAACAACCGACCCTTGTCATGGCAGCGGCTGGTGTTGTCACCGCCTTGTCTGGATCACCTGTTGGTCCCTGATTGTACTTTCAACTGTTGGCGTGGTTGAGATCACAAGAGTTGTCACGGTGTGGGCTCAGCTGGACACGAAGAGCCGGTCCATCTGTAGGGACCGCGCCTCCAACCCTCCCCTAAGAGATTCCTTGCACTTGACCAGGCTACTGCCGTCCTTCCCGCCGCCGCCCATGATGAACATACTCAGCTGCATGGCCGTCGCTGCTGCCTGCTGCTGCTGCTGGGTCGTGATCGGAGACAAGGGCGGGGACAGGTGAAGGGGGGACGACACCACGACGGACTTGGACGGCGAGAAGTGATGGTGATGATGGTGACTGATTTGTTGTTGGTGGATGTGGTGGTGGGGAGGCAGAGCTGGAGGTGGGGACGAAGTCTGCTGAGGTGGGGGCTGCGACATTGCCTTCACGGGGGTCTTGATCTCGGCGGGCGGGGGTGGTGTGGACTTGCGTGGTGGAGGAGGTAATTCCTCGTACAACACACAGATGGAGCCGTTCTCCCCGATGCGGTAGGCCACCTCCATAGGGTCCACCCACATGGTGAGCTCCTTGGGGAAGAGAGATCTCAGGAAAGAGACTGCCAGGCCCATCATGAAGCCCGCCCTCGCGATCAGTGGGTCCAAGTTGCCGTTGATTCTGATGCAACGGTAACCGGAGCCCTTGAACGGCTTGTCGGGGAACCAGTGGTCGGTGTAGTGTCGCAGCAGGATATCACACACATTTCCACGGAACTTCTCCAGCTGCTTCTCTGTCAAACCGCTGTTGTTTAGGCGAGCCAAATCAACAAGGAAATTGGCCGCCGATTTAATCTCTAATCTCATATTCGTGGAGATATTTGGAGATCAACAGGTTGATGGCAAACTTGGGCAATACGTCATAAACACTTGACTTGAATTATTGGCAAGTCTTGGTGACGCAGCTGGCTTTTGTCTCTTGCTAATCAACAGACGTGGACTAGTAAATCTGGCACTTGTCGACACAGCCGGAAAGGAGGATGGCGATTTTTATATTCTTTGGTATTGGCCGTCGTTACACTGACTATTAGGATGGTAAACCTTTCACTAACATCACAGTCTATGTCTGTCCTTGGACGGGGTTTTATCGGTAGTGAGCGTCACGCTACTCGGCACATCCTCCTTGTCTTGTGTCTCTCCTCTGACTGGAGATCGGGAGCGAGTGAGCGTGTTGTTGGCTTTCACTGAGTGACGTCATCCCGCCAGCCAATCAGCGCGCGCGGGGCTTCGTTTCCCGTCACGTGACTCGTTCTGGCAGCCATTTTCTAAACAAAGAACGGCTTCTCGCACAAACATGGACGCCAAGCCAGGAGTCTAACAAAGAACGATTCTGACGACTATACAGCCCAGGAGTCCCCTAAAGTGCCAAATATCTCCCGTGCCGAGCTTAGACTAACTCCTCCTACATCCTAACATTAAGTTAAGAAGGAGAGTATGGAGTATAAGAGCCTTCCATGTGATTAAACTTCTCGGTAAAGCAAGTTTCTCCAGAGTTTCACTAGAAAGCTGCAATGGTCCGACTTTAAGCCTGTTTTATGAAGGAAACTCCACTCTTGTCCTCTCGTTGGAGACACTTAAGCCAAACAACGCGTAACTGTGACATTCTAAAACCTTCGTAATGTTTTATATTTCTCGAGTCATTATTTGTTGTTATGGAGAATTTATAGGAAACGCGTATAACCTAACTGTATGTGTGATGTGATATTGATCTTTCACAACAGTTTGGGGTTATTTTGAGTTGTGTTGTTGTTTATTTGATGTGAATTACCTACGACGGTTATTAAGCTACGTTCACTTGGCCTTACATACGGTTATTAAGCACGGCTCGCTATGTGATAATTTCTGCAACATAAACTTTTATAAATATCAAAATGAGAAGATGTTTACCTTTGATTTATTAGTATTATTTTTATCATTATTTTCACCGACTTTGTAATTATTTCCTTATTTGTTATTAGTGTTGGCGTATGTGTGTGTGTGCGCGCGCGTGCGTAATCCCCATATAAACAAAATATTCATTAACTTGTATATACGTCTTTACAAGTTCCAAAGAAATAATGTAATTAATTTTTTTTCAGATGAATGACCAGTTTACTATCTTGTATATTATAAAAAAAAACACGAAAAAATTATCCATATACCAGATTATTTTAAAGAGTATACAAGATGTTTATTAAGTTTTTATTTAGTATATTATAGTGTCGGTGTATTGTTTTATTATTAGTATGTTGATTTGGAATTACTGAAGGGAATAGTAGCAAGATAGGGCGGCGCTGCAGACCCACAACACCTAGCTTTGGGTCGAGGTATCAGGCAACTCTTAAATTATTTCTTTTTCTACATACGCAACAACAATATCTATTTCACTAACGCCACTGTGATCTGGGGGGAAAAATGTGAAGGGGTATTATAGTTTTGTAGTGATAGGATAATATATAAGAGTAAAATCGTCGAAATTCGTAAAGTTGTCTTTGTTTTTGTTAAGGCCCCACGGTCGGCCGACCCTCCAGTACACCGTCGGTGATGCCAGTCCATGCGTCACGGAACCCGCTCCTTGTTGCCTGAAGAACAACTATTACACTTTTGTTAATATTTCCATCTATTTCAATTATATTTAACCAATAATCAACTCTGGAATAACATAAACGTATAGTTTGATATATATAAGGTATAGGTTAAAGTTCTGTAACTGTTTCCAATACTGTATTTCCTGTAGTGGATTATGAGGAGTTATCATACCCTGACATATGGTTGTGGCTACCATATATGGGAGCCACATCAGCTCAGCGTCAAACTCATAGTAAAATATTAATGAAAAAAAAAACACATTCAACTATCACGATTGAAAACTAACTAGCTCTGCTGTGTCCATGAAACTTTCCGAGAATATTACCAAATTTATCTCTTGATACAACGAATAGGAATATAATTTCTGCTATTTTTTCTGTGATTTTGTAAAAGTCGACGTCCCCCATAATTATCTTTTAACGGGAGATATCCAATGAGCAGAATTTTATTATTACTATCTTCATGTGTCTCTGGAGTTATTTCTTTTTGTTATTAAATACATGTTGTCATTTTACCACTTGGCGCACTGTCTGTCACACACGCATAGTTTCCAAATACTTGTACATAGTTACACTTCAAACATCTTCCCCGTGAACCAAGGAAAGATTATGATATCGCTATTCTCAAGTTGTTGTTCATCTTGATCAAAGTAATAATTTTTATCTTAACTAACTCGTATTTTTAGTGTTTAAAGGTGAGGTGTGCTGAGATACGCGACATTTTCTCTCCCTTTCTCCTCTCACTCTTTCTTTCTGTATCTCTCTCTCTCTCCCCCTCTCTCTCTCTCTGTGTATATCTCTCCGTTCCTTTTATCTCCCCCTCTCCCTGTCTCCCTCCTTTCTCTCTCTGCCTCTCTCTCTCTCCATGTGGTCAAATGTAGTGTTGTTAGTCCATTTGTAGTGATGCCATAGGAGTTGTTTTTATTGGTTTATACGCATTAGCCCGTAAGCAGGCCCTCTTAAGGTAAAATTGGCTGGTCGCAGGTCATATATTAACAGGGAATACGACAGACCTTGGGGGTGCAGAGGATACGTGACTCTGTGTACGCGTTTACCCCGTCTCTCAATTCTACTTCATAATTTGATTTTTATAAGTTTTTATCAACACGATTTACAGTATGTGCTACAAAAACTAAAATATATAATGTGTAGTGTTATTGGGGATATTCTAGTTTATATGTAGTTTTGAATGTGTTGAATTTGTTTGTATTTTAGTAAAGTTAAAGTCGTCACCAGTGCCGTGTTCGGACACTACGGGTTAGCAACAGCGAGCTCTGAATCGCACGCGACGTTGCCAACTCTGTGGTGCTGGGAAAAGCTCACCCTTGTCTTTGTTGGTTGTTTATTGATTTGTGTGACGCACTGCCAATTCAGGAACCCTCTTATAATGGTTCTATTGTCCTTCGCAATCGAGAAGGGTCGGGATATTGATCAATACAACGATGGGAACGAGATTCTCACAATTGGGCTCGACATTGCCGGCACCACTGTATCACCCCTTCAGTTTGTTGTTGGGGTGAGAATAGCAGAGACCCCGTCATGGCTGTAACCTTTGTAACTGAGGTTGTTACGCCATCACCTTCGTTTATATGTGTTGTACGCGGTAGAAAATGTTGTAGTTAATTCTTACAAACATTGTATTAGTGGAGTTTGGTTTCTGAGTCTCATTTGTCAGGGGTGTCTCAAGTGCTGTAGCACTCACATTCATTCGGCCTCTCTCTTTCTCTCTCTCTCTCTCTCTCTCTCTCTTCGTGATATTTTCTCGCCTTTATTTATTGTTGATTGTTCTGATGTTTAACTGTGAATCTTTATGTATGTCTGTTATTGTTTATGTTCCTATCCCCTCCCCCTCTCTCCCTTCCTCTCACTGTCTGTCAGCCACCACTTAAACTATTTTATATTTTATAATATATATATATATATATATATATATATATATATATATATATATATATATATATATATATATATATATATATATATATGTGTGTGTGTGTGTGTGATGGGATCTCATGACAATAGGCCCTAATAAATGGGTCATGACAATAGGCCGTCTACAAGTACTTCCTCTCACCTCACCAAGAACATAATGTGTAAATTGTATGTAGATGAGGAGCACAGGACACATACACAGAAATATACTATATATATATATATATATATATATATATATATATATATATATATATATATATATATATATATATATATATATATATTATAATTTTTTTATGGGATTAGCCCACCCGGGCACAGGTCACTGACCCACATCAGGGCCTGGGAGGCGAAAATGTAATAATAATAATTCAGATAAGTAAAATTTATAATAAAAAATAAAAACTAAATAAAAATAATAACAATAATAATAATAATAATAAAGCAATTATAATTGTAATAATAATAATACAGAACCATAAAGAAATACAAAAATTAAAACAAGAAATCAAGAGTGAGAAACAATATATGTACTGTATGTTGTGTTGTCAATGGTAAGAGAAACAAGGCCCTGCAATTGTGTGTAAATGAGGCAGAAAGTCAGATCAGCAACCTGGGACTTGGTCACAAGTTTTGTGATGCCATATGGCAGCAGGGTCTACCATTAGGCAATACATTATGCTTCCAATATCTTCCCAGGCGGTAGTACCTCCCTGTTTGGTAGCTGCCTACTACCTACACACACACACACACACACACACACCACATGCACATAAATCTATATTATACACACACACACACACAAACACACACACATAAAAATCTATATTTCACACACACACACATCACATAAATCTATATTTCACACACACACACATCACATAAATCTATATTTCTCACACACACACATCACATAAATCTATATTTCACACACACACACACACACACACATCACATAAATCTATATTTCTCTCACACACACACACAAACACACACACATAAAAATCTATATTTCACACACACACATCACATAAATCTATATTTCACACACACACACATCACATAAATCTATATTTCACACAGACACACACACACACACACACACACACACAGACACACTATTATAAACCAAATGATGTTGTATAAGTTAATAAATAAGATATAAGGAAGCGGCCATGCATAGCCCGGATAGCTCAGTCGGTAGAGCATTAGGCTTTTAACCTAAGGGTCCAGGGTTCGAGTCCCTGTTCGGGCGCTCTTTTCGACATTAAGACTAACAGCTGATACAACCATTATGTAAACAAAGTGAGGATGAGACGACAGAATATAATAATTGAGGAAATTGATAATCGTATATTTGTAAAAGGTGATGATGATAAAAATAACGAGAAGAAATATTTGTGATAATAAGAAATACAGATACTAGTACAAATAATATTATTTTGTAATGGTTGTTGTGGTGGTAGAAATGTTTGTTGGTTGATGGTATTATGGTGGTTGTGGTGGTAGAAATGTTTGTTGGTTGATGGTATTATGGTGGTTGTAATATTTTTGGGTGACAATGTTGGTGGTAATTGTGGTTACTGATGGTTGTTGTAATGGCTGTTGTTGTGGAAATGGTGGTAGTTGGTAGTAATGGTGGTTGTTGTGATGTCGTGAGATGGTGGTTGTTTATGGTGATGAGTGTAAAGAAAATAGAATAAATGGAGAGAGAGAGAGAGAGAGGGGGAGGGATGAAGGGAGAGGAGATAGGAGAGATAAGAGGGGAACAAAGGGACAGAAAATTGGTTTGGAGATAAAGAGTGATGGTCGTGGGAGAGGAGAACTCTCTCTCTCTCTCTCTCTCTCTCTCTCTCTCTCTCTCTCTCTCTCTCTCAGGCATCGCGTGGAGAAAGTCCTACACAGAAAAGAAAAGAAAGTTCAGACTGCATTTATTGATTTAGAGAAAGCGAATAAAACAGAGGTTGGAAGCGTGTGTGTGTGTGTGTGTGTGTGTGTGTGTGTGCGCGTGTGTGTGTGTGTGTGTGTGTGTGTGTACAATTGTGTAGACATCTGGTAATCTACTAACCCCCCTGTGTCTCTTCCCTCATCTCTCACAATCACTGACTGGATCTGAGAAACTGTATTGTTCTGTTGTTGACATCTCTCACTGGGTTGGTCTTAAATGAGATCTTTCTTCTTTTTTTCCTCACAAGATGAATGTGGACCAGCTGTTGTGTGGCTAAGAGCATCATGTGAATAGGAAAAAAAAACAGCACTTGGTTTGTTTATAATTAGGGTGACCGGGATGTGTGTGTGTGTGTGTGTGTGTGTGTGTGATGTAAATGGGGTACATATAAATACACATTCACACACACACACACACACACACACACACACACACACATACATAATAGTGACAGAGAATTTTTCTGGTGTAGTGTGTCAGGACCTGGAGCATGGTTGTGTCCAGAGCCTTGTGATCAGCACCTACCTCCCCCTCACGGTCAGGTTAGGTGGTCACGGTACAGCAGTATGTAGTCAAGACAAACTATTATTTTACCTATATTTAGCGACACATGACGCCTTAGTATGATGGCCCACGGTTAACACACACACACACACACACACACACACTCTCTTTACGTACTTAATTAACATGTATGTATGTATGTGTGTGTGTGTGTGTCGATTAACAAGCCTAAAGCTACCTGGGGATTAGGTTAAGTTAGGTTAGACTTTGGTTAAATTAGTTAGGTTAGTGTCATGGTGTTTAATCAGCAGGTGAAATAATCTACAATCTTCAGGTAAACCAAGGTTAGAAATATTGATTGTATAAATATCGGTATTGGGAATCTTGTTTACGTCTAGCTCAGTGACGTCATAGGTATTGACGTCAGGAGGGGTCCGGAAAGGAAACACGTCAATTGAGTATAAAGGACATTATTATGTACACCTGATCTACTAATTGATTACACCTGAGGGAAGTAAACACAATGAAAGATTTACCTTTACGAATGTGTACGATGAATTTCAGAATGAACACTACGACTCCTGCTGTCTCGGTAGGGTTGTCAAAATCCTTCATCCGTTCTGTCATATTGTAACGATACTTTTTTTGATTGTGTGTACACCTGTGATGTTGACGTAAAAGACAGAGCCAGACACAGACAGACAAACAGATGGACAGAGAGATATAACCTGAATTCTCCTTTACGTGAGCCGGGTTTAATCATCAACAAAACTCTGTCTTTGGACTGACGAGACTCAGGTGTGTTGGCGACCATGCTATTGAAACGTTTTTTGATCACTACAAACATTTACACTTATATTTACGAGTTTTTGAAACGTTTTTGTTGAGAGAGGAGACAGAGAGACAGAGAGAGAGAGACAGAGAGAGATTCTTGCATTTGTACTGCATGTGTCCGTGTATAATGTGTGTGTGTGTGTGTGTGATAGGTCAAGTAACTGGACACTCATTGACTGTCCACCACACCACAGTCACCTCCCCGACAGCACCACCAAAAGACGTCATTCAATACAGTTGTTGTTAGTTGAACTTTCTCCAACAGGGAAATACATTAAAACTTTATTGAACTTGGAGAGGATAATGTATTGTTGTTGTTCTTAATTATTATTATTATTATTATTATTATTATTATTATTATTAATGCTGTTGTTATTTTAAGCGCGCTATTCCAACAGGTAGACTCGGGTAACATCAGGTATATAACACGTAGACTCAGGTAACATCAGGTAGACTCAGGTAACTACAGGCTTATAACAGGTAGACTCCAACTACAGGCATATAACAGGTAGACTCGGGTAACATCAGGTATATAACACGTAGACTCAGGTAACATCAGGTAGACTCAGGTAACTACAGGCTTATAACAGGTAGACTCCGTTAACTACAGGTAGACGTCCTTACTTGTGCAATATTGCGTGATTCACCTCTCGGGGTTTCCCAACTCGTGTGCACCAGACGACGACGCCAGCCTATACGCACAGTGCACACATACACACGTCATGCACACGTGCTCATGTCACGCACACACACGTGCGAGCAGTGCACACCTGAAAACACGAAGCACATGTACATATGCTATATCGCATATAACCTACACTTTGTACACACACACACACATCACTCTTACGTACACATATCATTCATGCTTACACAGCAATATTGTATGCATATTATTTACACATACTGTATATTGAAACAAACGAACACATGTACACATAAACGCACATTCAGTTTCCATGAAAGAACCTACTGTACATAATGCACACACACACCCTTATGTACACACAATTCATGTACACAGCTTTATTATTCATGTGTACAATTTATGATAAAATTATACACGGAAACATGACTCACATTATGTACACTGACGCACATTACTTACTCTGAAATACTTTCATGTATACATATATGTACTCTTACACATACACACCATGTATACACACTTGTACACACACACAAACCATGTATACACGCTTGTACACACACTTCTGTACTTGTGTTTGTGTTATTCTTTTCTCCTCCCAACGGCTCCATGACTGTATAAAAGAGAGATGAGGGGGAGAGAAAGAGAAGGAGGGGAGAGAAAGAGAGGGAGGGAGAGAGAGAAGAGGAGGAGAGAGGGAGGGGAGAGGAAGAGAGGGAGGGGAAAGGAAGAGAGGGAGGGGAGAGGAAGAGAGGGAGGGGAGAGGAAGAGAGGGAGGGGAGAGGAAGAAAGGGAGATATAGAGTGAGAGAAGAAAAAGAGTGAGGGAGAATCAAAAACAATAAGGGATGGAAAAAGAGTGAGTGTTAACATAGAGGCAGAAGGCAGACATACTTACAGGGAGAGAGAAATTGAGATAGACTAAGAGAAAAATGTTTAAGAATTTAACTTACATCACTGTTAAAAAGGTCAACCTCCAGGTCAGTGTGAATAATTAAGTCTTTTCTTCGTTTAAAGGTCAGTGGATGAGTAATGTGTGTGTGTGTATATATAAAATAACACCACACCGCCTCTTTCAGGATTCGAACCCACACACAAGTGACAGGTTGGCGAGGGGTAATACCAGGAACAGTTTCTAGTGGTACAGTGGTAGTCTGGGGGGTGAGGGTTCGAATCCCGCAAGAGGCGATGTGATGTTACTTATCGTTACTGTATGTGTAAATTAATGTAGTTACCGCTAAAGACTGTCTCATGTTGCCGTTTTCTTTCATTATGGGGGACAGTTATCAGGGTAAAAACTTAAGTCAATTTTACGCCGATTTAGACCAAAAGTTTATATTGTGGACCCTGTTATACCTTGATCATACCTGCCAAGTTTGGTGGAGAGAGAGAGAGAGAGAGAGAGAGAGAGAGAGAGAGAGAGAGTACCTTGCCACGTGGTGTTGGGAAGGTAATTGAACAGTGAACAATAACCAATATATATATTAAACGGTAAACAGTAAACATAAACCGCAAACAACCAGTAAATATAACAGTTAACAACAATAAACCATAACATTAACCTCAACATAAAACAGAACTTAAAACTAATTCATATATCAATTGTTTATTACACATCACAACTTAATAATAATAAAAATATATAAAAAAAATATAAATCATAAAACATAAATATATAATAAGACACGTGTGAGGTCACGATAAGAGGCGGTGACCTGACCCACAATTGTCATTTGACCTCCAACCGAGAAGTTAATTGTACAGCAGGTGGCCAGCACAGGTTATTGATGAGGGGGGGGGGGTCATAACTGAGGAAAGATGATTTATGTGAAACGCAAAAAAGGATTATCTCTCTCTCTCTCTCTCTCTCTCTCTCTCTCTCTCTCCCTCTCCCTCTCTCTCTCCAACTATATATCTATTTGTATATCTATCTATCTATCTCGTCCGTCCGTGTGTGTGTCGTGGCCTTCTGTGGGAGGTAGTAGCCCTCACCTTCTGGGTTGTTTGTTTCCTGGAGAAGTTTCCCTGCCTCTGTCTTCCTGCTGCTGGTGGTGGTGGTGGTGGTTGTGGTGACCTGCTAGTTGCAAGCCTCAAATGACGTCACGAACAAACCGCTGATTTTATGACGTCACCACCTACAGCTGATTCATGACGTCACGAACAAACCGCTGATTCATGACGTCACCACCTACAGCTCATTCATGACGTCACGAACAAACTGCTGATTCATGACATCACGAACAAACCGCTGATTCATGACGTCACGAACAAACCGCTGATTTCATGACGTCACCACCGGCAGCTAATTTCTCCAGCGTGGTGATGTTGTTGACACTGTGACGTCATCAACAAGGAGGACGCCCGCTGATCTTCAAGACGATGGGAGGGTGAAGTGTCGACACCCAGGTACACCCAGGCACACCCAGGTACACCCAGGTACACCCAGGTACACCCAGGTACACCCAGCAGGCATCACCCAGGTGCACACCTTGCACACCCAGGTACACCCATAGGTACACCCAGGTATACATTTAGGGTACACCCAGCACACCCAGGTACACCCAGGTACACCCAGGTACACCTTAGGTATACATTTATAGGTACACCAGGTACACCCAGGTATACCCAGGTATACATTTAGGTACAATCTGTACACCCAGGTACACCCAGGTACACCCAGGTACACCCAGGTATATTTAGGTACACCTGACACCCAGGTACACCCAGGTACACCCAGGTATACATTTAGGTACACCCAAGTACACCCAGGTACACCCAGGTATACATTTAGGTACACCTCAATACATTGTGATATACAGTAAGATATAATACAATACCATATAATACAACATACAATACATTGAAGTGCCATACAATACAACACAATACCATACTGTACAATGTAACAATACAACAATTTACAACACGGGATACAATAAGATACAATGAAATACAATAATTATCTGAGTGGAGGCAATTTTCCGGGACTTCCCCCCCCCCAGACTCCTTGCTTCAAACAACCTGACCTGACTATGAGGACCTGTCTCGAGTGACCTGGTTCTTATAGACGAAAAATATACAGGTGTGGGTTTCTAGTCAGGTATTGTGTAATTAGTGTGTGTGTAGTGATGGGTTAGGTGTGTGTGTGGGTGTGTGTGTGTGCTCTCTCTCTCTCTCTCTCTCTCTCTCTCTCTCTCTCTCTCTCTCTCTCTCTCTCTCTCTCTGTCCTTGCCTCATCCACCACAACACATTTGCCTTCGATCTTGAGTAATTATGCCAGCGATCATTCACGGTCTGAAACCCCCCCTGTCCTTGTTGGGTAATGATGCTGGTGTGGGAGGAAGTAGGGAGTTAGGTGAGAGAGAAGGAGAGTGATGGAGAGAATAGAGGGTGGAGAGGGAGGATAATGGGGAGGATAGGGTGGAGAGGAGGTGATGGAGGGAGGATAGAGGGTGGAAGGGAGTATGGAGGGAGGATGGGGTGGAGGGAGGGTGATGGAGGGTGGAGAGGGAGGGTGATGGAGGGAGAATAGAGGTGAAGGGAGGGTGATGGGGAGGGGATAGAGGAGGTGGAGGAGGGTGATGGAGGAGAATAGAGGTGGAGAGGGAGGTGATGGAGGAGGGATGGGGGTGGAGAGGGAGGAGGTGATGGAGGTGGAGAGAGGTGATGGAGAGAATGAGGTGGAGAGGGAGGGTGATGGGAGGAGGATGGGGGTGGAGGGTGATGGAGGGAGAAGAGGGTGGAAGGGAGGGTGATGGGGAGGATAAAGGGGATTAGGGAAGGAGATGGAGGAAAGATAAAGGGGGGTGGAGGTAGGGAAGGAATAGGGGGAGGAAGGGGAAGGAGGAATAAGATGATAGAGATAGAAAAAAAAATACAGAGAGAGAAAGAGATAAACAAGAATAAAAAAAGAGAGAAACATGAAAACAGGTGAAAATCTCCAAGGAATGAAGAACTTGAAGGAAAGAAAGATAACAAAAACGAGAAGATGTGGAGATAAAGATGATGAATAATGACACGAGCGGAAAGAAGGGAAGAGAGTCACAAAGGCCACAGAAACGAAAGAAGGGAAATAGAAAGTGGGTGAAAGTGTGATGTAGTAGTAGAAGAAAGAGAGTACAGCTGTGTATAGTGATAATTTAATTTGTATTATTATTATATATATATATATTATTATTATTATATATATATATATTTGTTGTTGTTGTTGATGTAGGTGGGTGTTATTGTGGGGTTGTGTTGAGGGGTGTAGGGGTTATATGGTGGTGAGGTCATGTGTGGTGGGGATTGTGATGACGTGTGGGGTTGTGATGGGTGTGGATGTGTGTGTGGTGGTGAAGATGTGTGTGTGTGTGTGTGGTACTGTGGTGGGGATGTGTGTTGTGTGTGTGTGTGTGGGAATGGTGCCGTGGGAGTATTACATAGAGGCAGGAACTGTGACTTACTGTGATGGTGAAGAGATCCTGTACTAATTTGGACTCAGGTGTGTTGAAGGTACGTGAGACACTATAGGATATTTCAAGCAGGTGGAGTCAATGCGAGAGTCCAGGTGTGGTATTCCGTGTGTGTGTGTGTGTGTGTGTGGGGGTGGGATGGTGTGTGTGCGTGTGTGTGTGTGTGTGTGTGTGTGTGTGTGTGGGGGTGGGGTGGTGTGTGTGTGTGTGTGTGTGTGTGTGTGTGGGGGTGTGGTGTCTGTGTTTTGTGTGTGTTGGTGTGTGTGTGTGTGTGTGTGTGTGTGTGTGTGTGTGTGTGTGTGTGTGTGTGTGCGTGTGTGGAGACATACCTACACTCTGGTAGATCATTACCTCTCTCACTTTTAAAGTCTTCATCCTCTGACATTTCCTCCTCCTCCTTCTCCTTTATTCTTCTTTCTTCTCTACTATCCTCTCTCTTCCACTTCTCCGTTTCTTCATTTTTCGCGAAGGAGAACACAGATCAAGAGGAGAAATGAGAGAAAACAACAATAGAAAAGAAAGGAAAGGACAGTGAAGGAGACATGAGAGAAGACAGAGAAAAAGAGAGAGAAGGAGACATGAGAGAGAGAAGGGAGACATGAGAGAGAGAGGCAGAGAGAGAGAGGACAGAGAAGGGGGAGCATAGAGAGAAAGGCATGAGAGAGAGAAGGGGAGACATGAGAGAACGAGACATGAGAGAGAAGGAGAGAGAGAGAAGGGAGACATGAGAGAGAGAGAAAGGAGACAGAGAGCAGAGAAGGGGAGAGAGGAGAGAACATGAGAGAGAGAAGGGAGACATGAGAGAGAGAGAGCAGAGAAGGGAGACAGCATGAGAGAAGGAGACATGAGAGAGAGAAGGAGACAATGAGAGAGAAAGGGGAGACATGAGAGAGAGAAGGAGACATGAGAGAGACAGAGAAGGAGACATAGAGAGAGAGAAGGGAAATAGAGAAAGGGAGACATGAGAGAGAAGGGAGACATGAGAGAGAGAAGGGAACATGAGAGAGAAAGAGAAAGAGAAGGGAGACATGAGAGAGAGAAGGGGGAAATGAGAGAAAGGGGAGACATGAGAGAGAGAAGGGAGACATAGAGACAAAGAAGGGCAGTATACTCAGAACAGTACAGTGGGGAGGAGGGAGACTTTCCTGGTATTGTAGGAGACGATGTGGGCGGCCCAGACACCTCGCCCACCCACCCACATAAACACCACCTCTCCAACCACCCAGGTCTGCCCCTCTTAATGATTCGTCTATGGGCCCCATGCTCACACAACCTAACTTAACTACCTAGTTTAACCATTCTTCATCCAATTAGTTGAAGAGTGACACACACACACACCACACACACACATATAAGCAATGAGAATATTTAACACCAAAACAAAAGGCGGTCAAAATACGTAATAAACCCAACGAGAAAAAACCTCTACCCAGCCAATCACAAGTCTCCATTCCGGTTACGTGGTACCAACAAACTCTATTGGTTTAAATAATCACTCGCTGACCTCAGACTGAACCACCTCGATTCAACGAACGCGGACTCGATATTCCTCCTCTTCCTCCTCCCGCTCTTTCCTCCCATCTTCTTCTCTCTTCCTCCCCCATTCAACCGAGTTAATAATGGGAGAGAGGGTGGGAGTGGGGTAACCAGGTGAGGTCATGATAGGTTAAACCACAGGTAAACACAAAACATGGTGGGTAATCAGGTCACCTGACTTGTGTTGTACAGCCATCAGCATCACATGACACCACTGCCTGATACCATTACCGCATGACATCACTACTTTCTGACACCAACACCACTACTTGACATTACTACATCACTCTCTCTCTCTCTCTCACCATAATGTGTGGTGTCCGTGTGTGATGAACCACCATCTCTCACCGTGACTGCTTCTCCCTCTCTCCTCTCATCTTCTGATTCATTATAGATTCAAGGTTCACAGCTGGGCAAGCCTCAACATAAACAAAAGTAGGACCTACTCACGCTACGTCATAACACTACACTACACTACACTACACTACGCTGCGCTACACTACACTACACTACACTACACTACACTAACTACATCACTTCACTACACTTCACTACACTACTGAGGCCTACAATTAAATGACACCTTCGTTAGAGTTACTGCCAACGTTCGATCGTTAGGTTAAGAAAACTGCGCCAAATAACACCAAAATAAAAAGTAGAAAAAAATAAGTTTACTTTAACATGATGCTAAAACGTTCTTAGAGATAGTCCTACTGAGAGTTGACAGGTGTATCTAATTAACACAGGACCCCCGCCTCCCCACCCACCTTACACCTCACACACCCCCTCACCCCTCACACCTCTCCTCCACCTCACCCCCCACACTTCCACCCTCCACCTCACCCCTCACTTCACCCTCCACCTCACCCTCACTTCACACCTCCCGGTCTCTACACTCCACTTCACCCTCCACCTCACCCCTCACACTTCACCTCCACCTCACCCCTCACCCCTCACACTTCACCACTCCACCTCACCCCTCACTTCACCCTCCACCTCACCCCTCACACTTCACACCTCTCCCGGTTTCTCACCCCTCACACTTCACCCTCCACCTCCCCTCACACTTCACACCTCTCCCCTTCTCACCCTCACACTTCACTCCTCCACCCCACTCACTTCCACACCTCTCCGGTCTCACCCCTCCTCCTATCCTTCCTCACGTCTTCCGGCTCCTCACACCTCATCACCCCTCAAACAATATTCACACTCTGGTACACACACACCACACACACACACACACACACACACACACTCTACACAGATCATACCATTAAGGTTAAGACGGACATAATCACCTTGTTAGTGCCATTCAAAACCTTATTTTCCTTCAAACCATCAGCTCTCAACCATGTAATCAACTCTTCTCCCTCACCTGATTTTCACCTCCAGTTTACCCTGGGCGTTAGGGACTATTATTGTATTCAATTCTCCATCATCCCATTCAGAACAAGTGAAGTCATTATCGTTTGGTGAAGATGTAGAAAATATTATTTTTGTAGACTAATTAATAGAAGATAGGTAAGTGAGTTTAATTAGTGACCAGGTGTTGATGGTGATTAGTATGAGAAAAGAGTGGTGTTGAGGTACATAGTTTGGTGTGTGTACAGGTATACTGATAAAACTATAGGTACATCCTTTGTGTCTCCTCCTTCCTATTACAATAACGAGCAACAAGTAACTACAACACAAACAATTACAACAACAAACACAATAACACTTTTAGCATATCCCCCCCCCCCCCCCCCCCCCCCCCCCCCCCCTCTCTCTCTCTCTCTCTCTCTTCAGGTGAGAAACAAACAGTGATGATGAAAGTTGTGATGATTCTTAATAGCGTTGTGACTGTAGTTGTGATGTTAACTTAGAGGTTTTTAAATGCTAGGGTTGTAATTAAGGCTGTAAAACAAGAAAATACCTGTGTGTGATGAGAGACAGGTGACAGCCTCGGTAATGAGAGGGAGAATATACAGTATATATGACTGTCTGTTAGTCTGTTTATTTTGTCTGGGGTTCGTTTCTCTCTCTCTCTCTCTCTCTCTCTCTCTCTCTCTCTCTCTCTCTCTCTCCCCCCCCCCCCCCCCCCCCCCGCTTCAGGGTGTGTGTGTGTGTGTGTGCAAGTGCGGATGGTTCCCCGGCCTGACTGTACAGTATATAACACACACTCGTGATTAGTTATCCAACAGTCTGGAGTTACTGCCGGATGTTTCACAATTCTTAAAAATATATGATTGTGGAGGGGTTTGACAGCTCTCTTTTATCTCTCTCTCTCTGTCTGATTGCCTGTTTTTTTTTTTTCTCTCTCTCTCTCTCTCTCTCTCTCTCTCTCTCCTCTCTCTCTCTCTCTCTCCCACTACACCCTACTAATTTTACACACAAAGTTTGACCTAACGTAACCAAATCTAACCTTATTTAACCTAATAACAAATTGGTGGCGAGCGTATATCATGGAGGTAGAATGGTAGATTCAATATAATTTCGTAATTATTCTAACTAATCAACAAACAATTTAAGGGTATATATTATCTCAACTACGAGAAATAATTATCAGTAGGAATCTTTAAGAATTTGTGTGGCGTCAGTCTTTGTGTGTGTGTGTTGTGTGTGTGTGTGTGTGTGTGTGGATTCTCTGCTCATGAAGAAAGAGTCATAAAGATTTTAACACCAACCACCACTCTACAGTCGGCCTTCGTTACCATGGTTACATCCGACTCTCGGCTGGAACCCCTCCAACAACAACACTATTTCACTGGCGCCTCCTGGTGACGCTGGAGGGAGGTGGGGAAAGGAGAGGTGGAGTAGAAGAGAGGAGGAGGAGGAGGTGAGGAGGAGTAGAGAGAGAGGAGGAAGGAGGTGGTGGGTAGAGAAAGGAGGAGGAGGAGGTGGTGGTAAGTGGGTAGAGAGGGAGGAGGAGGAGGAGGAGGAGGTGGTGGGTAGAGAGGAGGAGGAGGAGGAGGAGGTGGTGGTGGAGAGAGGAGGAGTGAGGAGGAGGGTGAGGAGGTAGGAAGAGAGATGAGGAGAGGGAGGAGAGGAGGAGGAGGTGGTGGGTGGAGAGAGGAGGAGGAGGAGGAAGGAGGAGGTGGTGGGTAGAGAGTGAGGAGGACGATGAAGAACAGAGAAAATGAGGAGAATGAAGGAAAATAGAGGAGAGGTGAAACAAGAAAGGAATAGAGCGAATGTAGATGAGAGAAACACAGAGGGTAAATAACTCTCTCTCTCTCTCTCTCTCTCCCCCTCTCACTCTCCCTCTCCCCCACCTCTCACTCTCACCCTCCTCCCCACCTCCTCCCAACATCTAACCCACACACCTCCCTCTCCCCCACCTCTCACAACCTCTCCCCACACCTCTCACCTCACCCCTCTCCCCACACTCCCCAGCAATACGTAGCCCTGGC
>NW_024736433.1:0-1843 GCF_018991925.1 Homarus americanus
ATTTTTTGTTTTCGTCCCTCTTCTGCCATTAATCACATATAAGGCAATTGTTGCCATTTTATGTTTTCGCCCCACTGCTGCCATTAATCACATATAAGGCAATTGTTGCCATTTTTTATTGTCGCCATTCTGCTGCCATTATTCACATAAAAGGCAATTGTTTCCATTTTTTATTGTCGCTCCTCTGCTGCCATTAATCACATATAAGGCAATTGTTGCCATTTTTTGTTTTCGCCCTACTGTTGCCAATAATCACATATAAGGCAATTGTTGCCATTTTATTATCGCCCTCTACTTGCCATTAATCATATAAGATGATTTATTTGTTTTTATTTCATTATATTTAATCACATATAAGGCGATTTGTTATGTTTGTTTTCGTCCCTCTGTACCCGATAATCTTATGAGCCAATTATTTGTTTTATTTCCTTCCTGCCATTAACACATTTTCAGGCAATTGTTGCCATTTTTCGTTTTAAATCCTCTTCTGCCATTAATAATCATAGAAACCAATTGTTTGCATTTTTGTTTCCTTCCTGCTGCCGTGTAATCGCCTCGAGAGCGGTGGTGCCATTTTTGACTTTTCGCCCTGCTGCCATTAATCGCAAAGACAATTGTTTGCCCATTGGCTGTTGTCGCCCCTCTGCCATTAATCCTTATGAATCAGTTCTTGCCCATTTTTTTCGCCTGCATAATCACATATAAGGCAATTGTTGCTATTTTTCATTGTCGGCCCTCTCCTGCCATTAATCACATATAAGGCAAATGTTGCCATTTTTATTGTCGCCCCTCTGCTACCATTATTCACATATAAGGCAATTGTTGCCATTTTTTATTGTCGCCCTTCTGCTGCCATTACTCACATATAAGGCAATTGTTGCCATTTTTTTGTTTTCGCCTCTCTGCTGCCATTAATACCATATAAGGCAATTGTTGCCATTTTTTGTTTTCGCCCCACTGCTGCCATTAATCACATATAAGGCAATTGCTGCCATTTTTTATTGTCGCCCCTCTGCTGCCATTAATCACATATAAGGCAATTGTTGCCATTTTTGTTTTCGCCCCTCTGCTGCCATTAATCACATATAAGGCAATTGTTGCCATTTTTTGTTTTCGCCCCTCTGCTGCCATTATTCACATAGAAGGCAATTATTGCCATTTTTTGTTTTCGCCCCACTGTTGCCATTAATGACATATAAGGCAATTGTTACCATTTTTTATTGTCGCCCCTCTGCTTCCATTATTCACATATAAGGCAATTGTTGCCATTTTTTATTGTCACCCCTCTGCTGCCATTAATCACATATAAGGCAATTGTTGCCATTTTTTGTTTTCGCCCCCTCTGCTGCCATTAATCACATATAAGGTAATTGTTGCTCTTTGTTTTGTCCTCTGCTGCCGTTAATCGCATATAAGGCAATTGTTGCCATTTTTTGTTTTCGACCCACTGCTGCCATTAATCACATATAAGGCAATTGTTGCCATTTTTTGTTTTCGCCCTACTGCTGCCATTAATCACATAAAAGGCAATTGTTGCCATTTTTTATTGTCGCCCCTCTGTTGCCATTAATCACATATAAGGCAATTGTTGCCATTTTTTGTTTTCGCCCCTCTGCTGCCATTAATCACATATAAGGCAATTGTTGCCATTTTTTGTTTTTGCCCACTCTTCTGCCATTAATCACATATAAGGCAATTGTTGCCATTTTTTGTTTTCGCCCCACTGCTGCCATTAATCACATATAAGGCAATTGTTGCGATTTTGTATTGTCGCCCCTCTGCTGCCATTATTCACATATAAGGCAATTGTTGCCATTTTTTATTGTTGCCCCTCTGTTGCCAT
>NW_024736434.1:0-13410 GCF_018991925.1 Homarus americanus
CTCCAGGTGACAAAGTGTTACTCTTTCTACCCATTCCAGGCTCTCCCCTTAAAAGCAAGTTTACTGGTCCCTATATAGTTGCTAATAAACTATCTCCTCTCAACTATATAGTCCATACTCCTGATCGCAGAAAAGATTCACAACTTGTTCACATTAATCTCATGAAACTTTACCATTCCAGGCAGTCAGAGGAAGACATCCCAGAGGCAATAAGTCAACCTGTATTGCATACGGTTTTGTCAGGGCCGGAGCCGGAGACAGATAACATGGATCTATTGGAGAATTTAGACTTCCCTCTACCTAAAGAAAACCCTGCTAACAGTCACATACTCAACAACTTGGATGAGTATTTTTCTGTTCTGAATCCATCTCGAGCAAAAGATCTAAGTTATTATCAACATTTCCTAAAGTCACGTCAGACCTCCCAGGGTTTTGCAATATACTTAAACATGATATTAAGCTAATCTCAGATGATGTACAACCCATTAGGCAATCAGCCTATCGACTAAATCACAAAAAAAGATTATGAAAAAAGAGTGGATTTTTGTTAAAACATAACTTAGCTGGAGCCTAGTACCTCCCCTAGGCTTCACCTTGCCTTCTCATTCCAAAACCCGATGGCACTTTTCCCGTTTCTGTACCGATTATCGTAAAAGTGAACCAGGTCACTATCTCAGACTCCTACCCTTTACCTTTGATTGAAGATATAATAGACAGCATAGGCTGTGCCAAATTTATCAGTACGGTGGACTTATTGAAAGGATGTTATCAAGTGGGACTCACAGATAGGGCAAAAATAATCTCGGCATTTATAACTCCATTTGGTCTTTTTCAATATTTGGTTATGGCGTTTGGCTTTTCTAATGCTCCGGCCACATTCCAGAGGGCCATCAACTTCCTAATTCAGGACCTAGGTGGGACGTTCGCCTACCTGGATGACCTGGTGGTGGTGTCGGACGGCTGGGACGAACATCTGGTGCGTTTGGAGATACTGTTTGCACGATTGAGACTGGATTCTACATAAACCTGGCCTAAATCCTGCTTTGGCCGGGCCTCAGTATTTACCTGGGACATATCGTTGGGCATGGTATGGCGCAGAGACCAAAAGGACGCAAACGTTAGAGCCATCTTGTCCTTCCCCTCCAAGGACGAGGAAGGAACTCATGCGCTTCCTGGGGATGTGGCCCCTCTGGAGATGTGGCCGGAGCATTAGAAAAGCCAAACGCCATAACCAAATATTGAAAAAAAGACCAAATGGAGTTATAAATGCCGGATTATTTTTTGCCCTATCCGTAGGTCCCACTTGATAATATCCTTTCAATAAGTCCACCGTACTGATAAATTTGGCGCAGCCTATGCTGTCTATTATATCTTCAATCAAAGGTAAAGGGTAGGAGTCTTAGACAGTGACCTGGTTCACTTTACGATAATCGGTACAAAAACGAAAAGTGCTATCGGGTTTTGGAATGAGAAGGCAAGGTGAAGCCCAGGGGGAGGTACTAGGCTCAGCTAAGTTATGTTTTAACAAAAAGTCTACCTCCTTTTTCATAATCTCTCTTTTTTGTGGATTTAGTCGATATGCTGATTGCCTAATGGGTTGTACAATGTACATCATCTGAGATTAGCTTAATATCATGTTTAAGTATATTGCAAAACCCTGGGAGGTCTGACGTGACTTTAGGAAATGTTGATAATAACTTAGTGAGATCTTTTGCTCGAGATGGATTCAGAACAGAAAAATACTCATCCAAGTTGTTGAGTATGTGACTGTTAGCAGGGTTCTCTTTAGGTAGAGGGAAGTCTAAATTCTCCAATAGGTCCCTGTCATCTGTGTCCGGCTCCGGCCCTGACAAAACCGTATGCAATACAGGTTGGCTTATAGCCCCTGGGATGTCTTCCTCTGACTGCCTGGAATGGTAAAGTTTCATGAGATTAATGTGAACAAGTTGTGAATCTTTCCTGTGATCAGGAGTATGGACTATATAGTTGAGGGGAGATAGTTTATTAGCATTGATTTGAAAGTTTTGATGGAACCGTTCCAAGCAACCTTGGGACGGTGGGTGGTAAGCCGAAGATGTACAATGGTCCACACTGAGGTCTTTCATCACCTGTTTGAACAAAGATGGATCAGATTGTTGGGCTGTAATGAGCTCATCCTTACTAATGGTCTTATTGTACAGATCTTCTGTGGGTAGGAAGATATTGGAGGTGGTTTTAGATGAAGAGGGACCATTTCGCACACTCTGTGACCGGGTGACAGCACAAGATGGGAAAAGATGAGGAATAGTTTCTTTAAGGTCAGTGGTGGAGTTGACAGGTAAGGGAGAGTCGACTGTCTTTATGTTAGGAACCACTAGATCTCCTACCAAGTCATTACCTAATAATAAATGAATGCCGCACACAGGCATTGGGTCTTTCCTAATGGCTATTTGCACTTCCCCAGTAATCAAGGGACATTGGAGGTGCACTTTAGCTAAAGGATAGGAAGAATGGGACGAGAGATCTGAAATTAGAACACTCATTAGTAAATGCGGTAGATATATCAGGAATGACGTTAAACAGGAGGATAGATTGTGCTGCGCCCGTATCACGTAGTATACGAATAGGGAAAGAACGAGACCCCTCTATGATTGAAATTTTTCCCTCATAGGTGAATGAAGAGAAGAGATCCTGATGGAGCCTTTCCACATTGGTGGTTGCTATTGGTTTGGATTTGGGATCCAGGGAACTACTTTTAGCAATTCGACACTTTGGGTGTTTACAAGTCTGGATCGTATGGCCTGGGTTTTTACAGTAAGAACAATAAAACTTGGTTGCATCAGGGGGGGGTAGGTGTGGGACCTTTCGACCTACCACTCACGTCCCTAAGGTTATCATCAGAGGAGGACCTAACATGCCGGAAAGTACCACGTTCCCTACGGCACAGTGACTCCACCAGCAACGCGTACTCATCAGCCAGCTCAGCCGCACGCCCTAAATTAACCTCTCCACGCTCCTCCACATGCTTCATGATGTGAAATGGTATCTTGCTCTTCCACTCCTCCAGGACTACCAAGTTTAACAAATCCTGAGGTGGCCATTAAGAAAACCTAGATAAATTAATTAATGGTCAAAAAGATAAGAAAAGTGGATTACCCTAGAAAATATCACGGCAGTGGATAACCAGAAAGTCCCGGAAACTACCTAGGGAAATTACACTTATGATTATTGTTCTTCTGAGAAGATCCTTAGATAAGGATATGAGACTTGAAAGGGGAAGGGCGTATTACGGCATTAATATAAAGATCCAGATTAACAACCCTGAGATACTTGAAAGAGGAAGGGCGTATTACGGCATTTTATATAAAGATCCGGATTAACAACCCAGAGATACTTTAAAGAGGAAGGGCGTATTACGGCGTTAATATACAGATCCGGATTAACAACCCTGAGATACTTTAAAGAGGAAGGGCGTATTACGGCATTAATATAAAGATCCGGATTAACAACCCTGATATACTTGAAAGAGGAAGGGCGTATTACGGCATTTATATAAAGATCCGGATTAACAACCCTGATAAATGGTATGATTAACCCTGAATGAGATAATGAAGAACAATAATTGAGGCTTTATAATTATGGGGTCCTGGTAGAGCGGGGCGTCCCAAGATATCACTTCACCCTAAACTAGTGACTATGGAACAGCCTACTCTGGAGTGAGGGTACGGCATTAAACAGATCCGGATTCTTCCCTACACTCGATAAGACTTACTACACGACTGCCACGTGTAATAACAGGTAAGCCTTATGACACTTGGAACCTAATATCCTACGGCTGTCACTCTTACTGTACGGTAATACCAATATATGCACACACATATGAAGGAAACTTTAAACCACCGTAAAGCAATTATGAACAGAAGTGACTGGAAGGAATAATTAACACTGAGTAACAAGGGAGGAAGGAATATGGTACTTAAGGTCGTATCCTGTCACGGTCGCCATTTGTTACGAGTTGGGGATTTAGAATATAGTTATACGTCTACCCAGATCCCAACAGGTAACAACAAAAAACAAAACAAAGACAATCGGACTATAAAAGGGTAGACAAAGGATGCGAGTTTTCGTTGTGTATAATAAAGTACCATAAATCCCTAAACAAAATATTCAGCTTATAAATTACCCTTAACCAAACTTAACCTAAACATTAACAGTATATACATATTAATACAACATAAAGAATTTTGAAGCAAGTGGACGTGGGGGAGGCAATACAAGATACAAGTACTTAAGTGAGGAGCTGATATGGCTGACGAGTAAGGCTGAGTATTGTAGAAGACGGTAGGTAGTCACTGTTCGTAGGTTTAGAGGATAGATGATCCTGTGGTCACTTCCCATAGCCAAATGCTCTCTCCTCGAATTGGAGCTCACAAAGAAGACTTGGAGGAAGTGACGCAACAACCAGGATATGGAGAAGGGAAACCCCGGAGTGTTAACTAAGACGAGTCGTACTCGTGTCTCGTCCCTAGATGGCGTGGCTCGTGGTGCTGGGTAGGTAGATCAAGACAATAGATGGCGTGGTTCGTAGTGCTGGGTGGAGGGGTTCGTAACAATATATATATATATATATATATATATATATATATATATATATATATATATATATATATATATATATATATATATATATATATATATATATATATATATATATATATGTGTGTGTGTGTGTGTGTGGCTAAAATAAAATTATAGGAAGATTGGATTAGTTATATAAATACTTGGAGTTGAATTATCACAAAAGAAGATCAATTTATCGTCAATATACTTTGAGCTTTACTATTTTAAAAGATCAAATATATTGCCTTTATATAAATACTTTAAGTTTACTAATATATGTAACTAAACGTAAATCATCCTAAAGGAAACTGAAATTGATAGTGTATATATTTATCCTCAAATGTCTACAATAACTGTAGTTGTGTTGCAGTAAAAGGAGAACGTTTATTGTTGTTCAGGAGAGGCTATGAGGGTCACAAGTCACTGCAACCGTTTAATTTTTTTAACACAACAAACACGGGAGCCTTAGTGCCTGGCTATATACTACTGTTATACTAGAGAGAGAGAGAGAGAGAGAGAGAGACAACATTTCCACCAAGACTCACATAAGAAACAGAAGGTTCAGTTTACAATCGAATTTCCAATAACAATCACAGTTAACGTTTTCTCAACCCGAGATTAAGCAGTTGTCATACCGAGTTATATACATATTTTGTTTCTGTATGATGATGATACCTGGTGTATGTGTGTGTGTGGGGGAGACAGCTCAAATTAAAACAATATATTTTAAGTACACTCTTTTTCCGTATTTAGATTAAAAAAAAAAGCGACAACTTATGGATTGGAAATGTTTGAACATTATACTTATTAGTATATAATAATTGGTGGGAAAGGTCAAGTATGATTCGTTTATAAACACCGACGTCAACACTCTAGCCTCAGGGTATCACCAGGTCAGTAGCACTAATTCTCACGGGTGAAAAATATCAAAAACAAAAGCTATAATTATATTCCTTTTCTGCAGGTTGTTGGTCTCTGGGGAAATTAGGAGTGAAAAATGACTTTCATCAATTTATAGAGAACAGATGAAGGAATTCCCCGCCAGGTGAGATAACCTGACCTTCTCTAATTAATGAAACCAACAGTCGCTCTTAATGGATTTATTGTCTGAACCAAAACAATTAAAGTGAAACAAGGATGAAGTCAATAGCCGTGATCAATACCAGGTTTTAGAGGACAAAATCATAACACAGATTCACAAGTAGTTTTACACGTAGTGTGTGTGACGAAGTCTGTCATTCTCCCCAAAGTATTGATCATAACAACACCACGGCCACACATCACCATTGGTTCACAATGAAGGGCATATTAACATAGTTCACCATTGTATAAACTAGCGAAGATATATATAAAGGGGATATAGATAAAGTTCTTATAATATCCGAGCAGGATAGGACTCAGAGCAACGGATTCAAGTTAGATAAGTTTAGGTTTAGGAGGGAGATAGGAAGGAACTGGTTCACAAATAGGGTGGTGGACGAGTGGAACAAGCTTAGCAACTTTGTAGTAAGTGCGGGAACTCTGGAAAGTTTCAAAAGGAGGCTACATAGATTCATGGATGATAGAGAGCGGTAGTAACTCTCGACAGGAGCTGCCATGCACAGGCCAACCGGCCTATTACAGACTCCTTATTTTCTTATATATACTGTATATATATATATATATATATATATATATATATATATATATATATATATATATATATATATATATATCTTGATAAAATCACACGGGAAAATGGAAACAACGGAGCACCTTAGCTTTCGTCTTTATTCAAGACATTTTCAGAGGCAACTGGATTACATGGACAGAGAGAGGCTTAAATATACAGGGTGACCTTAAAAACATGAGGTCAGGTCATAATGATGTCATCCACTAATCCCCACACCAACACACACGTAGAGGAGCTTAAGAGAAAGGGGGTGACGTGACTAGTCAGGTCAGGTCAAAAATAAGGGACCCACAAAATAACTATCATACATCTAGATCAAAGGTTTTCAAAGCATTTTTAACCTTGGGCCACTGACAAATAAATTTATGTAACATATTATTAGTTTTGAACTGACCATCACTAAGGTTTATTGATTTTAATTCCTGCAGTCTGTACTCACTCCTGAAGATGTGAATTACACGAAAGCGCTTGGGAACTTCGTGTTTTCTTTTTCCTTGTGGTTAACAGCATATACCTGGATCACGCGCACCTACAGTGATTTATTTGCATATATATATATATATATATATATATATATATATATATATATATATATATATATATATATATATATATATATATATATATATATATATATATATATATATATATATATATTATTTCCTGTAGTAGTTTGAAAGTTGCTGATATTAGTAAAACTATTTCATTCAAAAACCTTGTACGAGCAATAGGTAACTGAGACGGCTATGGTGTTGATGAACGCCGATGAGACTACCTCCCTTATACTCATTATTATCGGTGGGAAAACTAGGGTAAAGAAATTCATATAGTGTCTAGTCGTCCAGTATTCCAAATGCCTTTCACTTAACTTACGATAATGGCCTCCCTGGGGTCCAAATAGTGACGCGTCCTTACCATGATGGTCAGCCAGCTCTCTCTCATCTCCGTGTAGTCTGGGAGAGGATTGCACTACCTCCGGCCACCTGCTACTTACCAGGAATGGGACGCTTGTCACTGTGTTAATACCAGGGGCAAATCCCGGGACTTGTAATTTGCTACAATTGTTGGGGTTTATGGTCACATTTGCAAATACTGTATTCAGCAGGCGAGGTGCGGACGTTGTTGAGGGGGGCGTGACACTGTACTGTACTGTACCGTACATGGCCTCCCACAGTGACCTCGACTGGTTACGGTAAGTGGGGAGCAAGTCAACGATAGGGAGGCGGCAGTTGAGACCCACAAACACGCCCCGAACACAGTACTGTATAGTCTCCGAGGTGTCAAGGGGATGGTGTTACCGTCTGACATTATAGATATGATAATCCCGAGGCGCTCTCAGTCCACCTAGCTGTAATTGGGGAAGTGAAGGCGGTTGAGTGCAGTCTTGGCTACACGGCCTCCTTTACTTTCCGAAGACATGCTATGTAGTGTGCTGTATCCACACTGTCCCTAACTGGCAGCCATGTCTATGGGACTCACTATCACTTTTTCACAATTGAGTAACTACTCGAACACCTTCAGACAATCGCTCTTCTTAGGCAAAGGGTGGTCAGGCAGGAGCCCGACAGCTGCCACAGATCGCTGGACTTTAATGTAGCACAAAATGTCCGACACAGCTTACACGAAACAGATGACGATCCAAACATTTTCAGTTCGTAATTCGCTAATCCGTGGCCAACTGAGCTGTAGCGTGAAGTGCTCTTAAAACTCCACATACCTGCCGCCTCGCATGCTGTAAAAACATACAATGCTCCGGAAACGCACCAAATATTTTGTAAACGACTCTAAAGTATTTTAACGAGGGTTTTACATCATCAGTAAACAGAAAGGTATTAAACCGCCAGCAAACATTGTATATGCATACTGCATGAAATATGACCTATAATGTTGTTAGCACTGAACAAACTGAAAAAGACTTAAAAGAATAATATTTCTTTTTGCAACCGACCTTTTTACACATCACTTTAGCTCGTGTTGTTATACAATACTGTTGTTAGGGTAATGTTTTAATATTTGCAAGACGAATGTGAATTTGTTGCCATCCGGTATAACTTACTGTACACTCCCATACTTAGTGTACATTATGTAAGAGAAAATAAACAGTTATAAACAGTAAGATAAACAATAAAAGTAAAGTAAATTGTCCTTTTACAGATAAAGTTTACTGCAACACGAGGCAACTTCACTCAGCTGATCGTACGCGGGTGGACGGTGAGGCGAAGGAGTTCTTCTCTTGCTGGTTCACACGGGGATGATGATTACTTCCTTCCTGTGTATCGTCTGCTCTGCCTCCTCCTTATTTCCACTTTCACGGGTATTGTTTTTTCCTTCTGTTTTCGATTTTGTTTTATTATTTGTATTTTTAACTAAATATTTTCCAGATATTTTGGTTATCTAATACTTTCAAATATGTGAAATTTGGATATATGAGATAGCGCTGAGACAAGGGCGTTAAGGCCGATGTAACCCGTACATAGGGACACAGTTAGCCATGACTAGTTCTCCATAATGCCCACACACCCATAGTACCCACACACTATCCACACACTACCCACACACTCACACAAGGAGATACAGTGAAATAAACTGCTGTACCTAAATATTATGTAACTCAAAATATATTCCCAAAACAGTACGTTTACAGTTGAAAATAATAAAAGCATAAATAATACAAACAAAATCAATTAATATGTTTTTATTATTTTTAAATATCAGAAATGTTGGGTCAACGCTTCTTGTTGTTCTTTGTCTTTTTCCCAGTGAAGATGTAGTCTCCCCATGGCAGGTACTGGTCCTTTTGTACATGGCAGAAAGTGGTAGTTTCCTTCTTCTTCTTGTTGTTTTGAGGTTTAGTGTGCTTTGTGGTCTGCAGTTTGTTAGATCGGGGGCCCTTCTCCTTTACCTGGCAAGGCTTCACCTCAACCTTTGAAACTTTTGTTACAGTGCGTCGGAACACCATTGTGATTTACTGACACTAACAGCTCTCTCACTGAGGTCAAATCAAAATTTGACCATACAGAAAGAATTACAGTTTAATAAGGTTGGAATTTAAAGAAATTGACAACAAAATGAAGCTCTGTTTATCACTATAGTGTTGAGGGCTGGTGTTTGTAGAGATGATGGATGGTGTTATAATATGTAGTGATGATGGATGGTGTTATATGTAGTGATGAAGGATGGCATTATATGTAGTAATGAGGGATGGTGTTATATGTAGTGATGATAGGAGGGTAATATATGTAGTGATGATGGATGGTGTTATATATAGTGATGATGCATGATGATATATGTAGTGATGATGGTTGGTGTTATATGTAGTGATGCTGGATAGTGTTATATGTATTGATGATGGATAGAGTTATATGTAGTGATGATGGATGATGTTATATGTAGTGATGAAGGGTGGTGTTATATGTAGTGATGTTGGATGGTGTTATATGTAGTGATGATAGGATGGTTCTATATGTAGTGATGGATGGTGTTATATGTAGTGATGATGGATGATGTTATATGTAGTGATGATAGGATGGTTTTATATGTAGTGATGATGGATGGTGCTATATGTAGTGATGATGCATGATGTTATATGTAGTGATGATGATTGGTGTTATATGTAGTGATGCTGGATGGTGTTATATGTAGTGATGATGGATAGAGTTATATGTAGTGATGATGGATGATGTTATATGTAGTGATGATGGGTGGTGTTATATGTAGTGATTTTGGATGGTGTTATATGTAGTGATGATGGATGATATTATATGTAGTGATGATAGGTTGGTTTTATATGTAGTGATGATGGATGGTGTTATATGTAGTGATGATGCATGATGTTATATGTAGTGATGATGGGTGGTGTTATATGGAGTGATGCTGGATGGTGTCATATGTAGTGATGATGGATGGAGTTATATGTAGTGATGATGGATGATGTTATATGTAGTGATGATGGTTGGTGTTATATGTAGTGATGTTGGATGGTGTTATATGTCGTGATGGATGGTTCTATATGTAGTGATGGTGCATGGTGTTATATGTAGTGATGATGGATCATGTTATATGTAGTGATGATGGATAGTGTTATATGTAGTGATGATGATGGATGGTGTTATAAGTAGTGATGATGGATGTTGTTATATGTATTGATGAAGGATGGTGTTAGTGAAGATTGTGAAGTGAGATGTAGTGAAGATTGTGAAGTGAGGTGTAGTGAAGATTGTGAAGTGAGATGTAGTGAAGATTGTGAAGTGAGATGTGGTGAAGATTGTGAAGTGAGATGTAGTGATGATTGTGAAGTGAGATGTAGTGAAGATTGTGAAGTGAGATGTAGGGAAGATTGTGAAGTGAGATGTAGTGAAGATTGTGAAGTGAAATGTAGTGAAGATTGTGAGGTGAGATGTAGTAAAGATTGTGAGGTGAGATGTAGTGAAGATTGTGAAGTGAGATGTAGTGAAGATTGTGAAGTGAGATGTAGTGAAGATTGTAGAAATGAGATGTAGTGAAGATTGTGAAGTGAGATGTAGTGAAGACTGTGAAGTGAGATGTGGTGAATATTGTGAAGTGAGATGCAGTGAAGATTGTGAAGTGAGATGTGGTGAAAATTGTGAAGTGAGATGAAGTGAAGATTGTGAAGTGAAATGTAGTGAAGATTGTGAAGTGAGATGTAGTAAAGATTGTGAAGTGGGATGTAGTGAAGATTGTGAAGTGAGATGTAGTGAAGATTGTGAAGTGAGATGTAGTGAAGATGGTGAAGTGAGATGTAGTGAAGATTGTGAAGTGAGATGTAGTGAAGGTGTGAGAGTGAGGATGTAGTGAAGATTGTGGAGAATGCTTGGTGAGGTGGCAGAAGTGAGATGTAGTGAAGATTGTGAAGTGAGATGTAGTGAAAAGAATTGTGAAGTGAGATGTAGTGAAGATTGTGAAGTGAGATGTAGTGAAGATTGTGGAAGTGAGATGTAGTGAAGATTGTGCAGTGAGATGTAGTGAAGATTGTAGAGTGACGTATTGAAGATTGTGAAGTGAGATGTAGTGAATATTGTGGTAGAGATGTAGTGAAAGATTGGCAGAAGTGAGATGCCAGTGAAAGATTGTGAAGTGAGATGTAGTGAAGATTGGCAGAGTGAGGTCCATGGTGAAGATTGCAGTAGGATAGCAGTGAAAGTGGCAGAGTGAGATGTAGTGAAGATTGTGAAGTGAGATGTAGTGAAGATTGTGAAGTGGGATGTAGTGAAGATTCTGAAGTGAGATGCAGTGAAGATTCTGAAGTGAGATGTAGTGAAGATTCTGAAGTGAGATATAGTGAAGATTGTGAAGTGAGATGTAGTGAAGATTGTGAAGTGAGATGTAGTGAAGATTGTGAAGTGAGATGTAGTGAAGATTGTGAAGTAAGATGTAGTAAAGATTGTGAAGTGAGATGTAGTGAAGATTGTGAAGTGAGATGTAGTGAAGATTGTGAAGTGAGATGTAGTGGGTGTAAGTGAATGTAGTAGAAGATTGTGAAGTGAGATGTGGTGGTGGTGCAAAGTGAGATGTAGTGAAGATTGTGAAGTGAGATGTAATGAAAGATTGTGAAGTGAGATGTGGTGAAGATTGTGAAGTGAGATATGGTGAAGATTGTGAAGTGAGATGTAGTGAAGATGTGAAGTGAGATGTAGTGAAGATTGTGAAGTGAGATGTAGTGAAGGTTGTGAAGTGAGATGTAGTGAAGATTGTGTAGTGAGATGTAGTGAAGATTGTGAAGTGAGATGTAGTGAAGATTGTGAAGTGAGATGTAGTGAAGATTGTGAAGTGAGAGGTAGTGAAGATTGTAGTAGAGATGTAGTGAAAGGTGTGAAGTGGATGTAGTGAAGATTGTGGAAGTGAGATGTCGTGAAGATTGTGAAGTGAGATGTAGTGAAGATTGTGAAGTAAGATGTAGTGAAGATTGTGAAGTGAGATGTAGGGAAGATTGTGAAGTGAGATGTAGTGAAGATTGTGAAGTGAGATGTAGTGAAGATTGTGAAGTGAGATGTGGTAAAGATTGTGAAGTGAGATGTAGTGAAGATTGTGAAGTGAGATGTAGTGAAGATTGTGAAGTGAGGTGTAGTGAGGATTGTGAAGTGAGATGTAGTGAAGATTGTGAAGTGAGATGTAGTGAAGATTGTGAAGTGAGATGTAGTGAAGATTGTGAAGTGAGATGTAGTGAAGACTGTGAAGTGAGATGTGGTGAAGATTGTGAAGTGAGATGTAGTGAAGATTGTGAAGTGAGATGTGGTGAAGATTGTGAAGTGAGATGTAGTGAAGATTGTGAAGTGAGATGTAGTGAAGATTGTGAAGTGAGATGTAGTGAAGATTGTGAAGTGGGATGTAGCGAAGATTGTGAAGTGAGATGTAGTGAAGATTGTGAAGTGAGATGTAGTGAAGATTGGCAGAAGTGAATGGCAGTAGATATTGTGAGTGAAGAGGATGTAGTGAAGATTGTGAAGTGAGATGTAGTAGAGGTGAAGTGGATGTAGTGAAGATTGTGAAGTGAGATGTAGTGTAAGAGTGAGATGTAGTAGAAAATTGTGAAGTGAGATGTAGTGAAGATTGTGAAGTGAGGATGTAGTGAAGATTGTGAAGTGAGATGTAGTGAAGATTGTGAAGTGAGATGCTTAGTGAGGTGGCCAAGTGAGATGTAGTGAAGATTGTGAAGTGAGATGTAGTGAAAGATTGTGAAGTAGGAATGTAGTGAAGATTGTGAAGTGAGATGTAGTGAAAGATTGTGAAGTGAGATGTAGTGAAGATTGTGAAGTGAGATGTATTGAAGATTGTGAAGTGAGATGTAGTGAAGATTGTGAAGTGAGATGTAGTGAGGTTTGTGAAGTGGGATGTAGTGAAGATTGTGAAGTGAGATGTAGTGAAGATTGTGAAGTGGGATGTAGTGAAGATTGTGAAGTGAGATGTAGCGAAGATTGTGAAGTGAGATGTAATGAAGATTGTGAAGTGAGATGTAGTGAAGATTGTGAAGTGAGATGTAGTGAAGATTGTGAAGTGAGATGTATTGAAGATTGTGAAGTGAGATGTAGTGAAGATTGTGAATTGAGAAGTAGTGAAGATTGTGAAGTGAGATGTGGTAAAGATTGTGAAGTGAGATGTGGTGAAGATTGTGAAGTGAGATG
>NW_024736435.1:0-2810 GCF_018991925.1 Homarus americanus
TAGAAGTTATTGCATTGCTCACCCCTACCAACCCACTCCCTACCAACCCACCTCCCCAACCAACCCAACCCCTACCAACCCACCTCCCTACTAACCCACCCCACCAACCCACCCCACTAACCCACCCTACCAACCCACTCCCCTACCAACCCACCTCCCTACCAACTCCACTCCCCTATCAACCCACCCCACCAACCCATTCCCTACCAACCCACCCCCTACCAACCCACTCCTACCAACCCACTTCACCAACTCCATCTCCCCACCAACCTACCCCTACAAACCCACCTCGCCTAACCCACTCCTCACCATCTACTCCCTACCAACCCATCCCTACCAACCCACCCCTCTACCAACCACCCATGCAGCCCAATGGACCTCCCCACCCCCTCCAACCCTCCTCACCCCCTCACTCCCTGCCACACCCTCAATCTCACCTCACCCCACCCACACCCCCCACCATAAAGTGAGGAGCGCTAATGATTGCCCCAACAGCAAAAAACCAGGATGTTGGTGAATGACGTCATAGTTCACACTTTGTTCCCAAGTATCGTTATAAGTCGTAATAACACGGTGCACATGTGTACGTGTGTGTGTGTGTGTGTTAGTAATGATAATAATAATAATAATAAACGGTTTTTGAAAGTTCTGCAGCCCGAGGGCTGAAAAAATACATTGACATAAAATGACTTATTACATACATTGGTGGTTTAACAAAAGCTCTCATTAGAGAAAGGTGAAGGACATATACAGAACATACAGATTAATGCTTACACACGTAGTTCTGTGAGCCGAGGTGTCGAACAGCAGAACAGTAGTAGTAACTCTCACAGATGTATAAGCAGAGGGCCTGATGTAGTGTAGTAATTCTCACAGATGGTGCTATGAGGGCCTGATATGGTGTAGTAATTTCACAGATGGTGTTATGAGGGCCTGATGGTGTAGTAATTCTCACAGATGTGTTATGAGGGCCTGATATGGTGTAGTAATCTCACAGATGGTGTTATGAGGGGCCTGATGTGTGTAGCAATTCTCACAGATGGTGTTATGAGGGCCTGATGTGGTGTAGTAATCTCACAGATGGTGCTATGAGCGGCCTGATATGGTGTAGTAATTTCACAGATGGTGTTATGAGGGGCCGATATGGTAGTACTTCTCACAGATGGTGTTATGAGGGCCTGATATGGTGTAGTAATTCTCACAGATGGTGTTATGAGGGGCCTGATGTAGTGTAGTAATTTCACAGATGATGTTATGAGGCCTGATGTGGTGTAGTAATTCTCGATGGTGATGTAGAGGGCCTGATGGTGTAGTAATTCTCACAGATGGTGCAATGAGGGGCCTGATGTGGTGTAGTAATTCTCACAGATGGTGTTATGAGGGCCTGATATAGGTAGTAATTCTCACAGATGGTGTTATGAGGGCCTGATGTAGTGTAGTAATTCTCACAGATGATGTTATGAGGCCTGATGTGGTGTAGTAATTCTCACAGATGGTGGTAATGAGGGCCTGATGTAGTAATTTCACAGATGGTGTTATGAGGGGCCTGATGTAGTAATTCCCCAGATGGTGTTATGAGGGGACTGATGTGTGTAGTAATTCTCACAGATGGTGTATGAGGGCCTGATGTGGTGTAGTAATTCCCTCACAGATGGTGTTATGAGGGCCTGATGTGGTGTAGTAATTCCTCACAGATGGTGTTATGAGGGCCTGATGTGGTAGTAATTCTCACAGATGTGTTAAGGAGGGGCCTGATGTGGTGTAGTAATTCTCACAGATGGTGTTATGAGGCCTGATGTGGTGTGTAGTAATTTCACAGATGGTGTTATGAGGGCCCTGATGTGGTGTAGTAATTCTCACAGATGGTGTTATGAGGCCTGATGTGGTGTAGTAATTCTCACAGATGGTGTTAAGAGGGACTGATGTGGTGTAGTAATTCTCAGATGTGTAATGAGGGGGCCTGATGGTGCAGTACTCTCACAGATGGTGTTATGGGCACAGGTGTAGTAATTTCACAGATGGTGCTATGAGGGCCTGATGTGGTGTAGTAATCACAGATGGTGTGCTAAGAGGGGCCTGATGTGGTGTAGTACCTCACAGATGGTGTTATGAGGGCCTGATATGTGTAGTAATTCTCACAGATGGTGTTATGAGGGGCCTGATGTGGTGTAGCAATTCCCTCACAGATGATGTTATGAGGGCCTGATGTAGGTGTAGTATCTCACAGATGGTGTTAGGGGCCTGATATGGTGTAGCACTCTCACAGATGGTGTTATGAGGGCCTGATATGGTGTAATTCTCACAGATGGTGTGTGAGGGGCCTGATATAGTAGTAATTCCCCACAGATGGTGTTATGAGGGGCCTGATGTGGTGTAGTAATTTCACAGATGGTGCTATGAGGGGCCTGATGTGTAGTACCTCACAGATGGTGTTATGAGGGCCTGATGTGTAGCACTCACAGACAGCAGGAGGGCCTGATGGTAATTCCTCACAGATGGTGTTGAGAGGCCTGATGTGGTGTAGTATTCTCACAGATGTGAGACATGGTGTAGTAATCTCACAGATGGTGTTATGGGGGCCTGAGGTAGGTAGTAATCACAGATGTGCTATGAGGGCCTGATGTGGTGTAGTAATTACCTCACAGATGGTGTTAAGAGGGGACTGATGGTGTAGTATCCTCACAGATGGTGAGGGCCTGATGGTGTAGTAATTTCACAGATGGTGTTATGAGGGCCTGATGTAGTAATTCCCCACAGATGGTGTTATGAGGGGCCTGATGTGTGTGTAGTACCCTCACAGATGGGTGTTA
>NW_024736436.1:0-36310 GCF_018991925.1 Homarus americanus
CCCCAGTCCACAAGATCGTACACACAAGATAGTCAAAGGAACAGAGGGAACATATTCGGCTTGTTGTCGAACACTTGAATCAAAGGAGCAATAAGTTATTACTGAGTCACTGCACGTTGGCTACATATTATAGTGTTTGTAAAGATCTTTCTTGTTACACTGGTCGAGAAGATCAGATAGCGACCGTACGTGAGCTGTGGCCCATATCTACAGAACCTCGACCATATTAGTTGGTAAAATTGTCTTCGTTTTCTTTGGTGAGTGATCGTGTATTTCCAGATGTAATAACTGAAATGTGTTCGGTGTCTCCAGCAGGACCCGGCTGTACTCTCTTATTGCTGGGACCTCTATCAGTCTGCCTACACGAATATCAATAAGACCCGTTTCAACTTCTCTACAAACTTTAAGAGCGTTCGGTCGAGGAGTTCAGGTACGAAAAAAGTATGTTAAGTGAGAATAAATTAACACGAGGCCAGTCAGTGTGTCAAAACAAGGTCGGGCCCACATCAACTGGCAATATAATCACATAAGGCGGATCATGACGATAACACATTTGTGTTTATTGTTTCATCAAAGTACTTAGGCAACATGTTAAATCTATTGTTTGTGTGAAAGTAAAAGGAGAAGCTGTACAGGTTGATCCACAGTTCCTGTTTCAACGTCTAACAAAAGCATCAGGGAGAGTGTAAGGCAGGTGAGTAGTGTAACCACCCACTGTACTCTCAAGGGTCTGGCCTAAGAAACACCTTATGGACTATGAGCTGTACACTGCTGCATCACATTAACCACTTGGAGTTGTAAACAAACACTCCAAAAGTGCCTTTATGGAGGAGACCGATGAATTTCAAAATGAACACTGTGACTCCTGTTGTCTCGGTAGGGTCGTCAAAATCCTTTGTCTGTTGTGTCATATCGTCTAACACAAAATCGTAAACATACTTTTTGGAGCGTATCTACATCTTACAGCATGATGACACTAAATTGCCGCCTTAAAATGTTATTCTCAAAGACTTAATTATCCAATGAAAAAATTCACCCACTAAAATTTAAGATCACGTTGAAGATAAACTCATTAAAGTTTTATACTGTGCTATAATGGAAATTAAAGTTCACTCACTCGCACTCTTGGGCAGAAATTATAATTTAAGTTCTCATTTTAGAACAGTCTTGGCTGTTTTTAGGTCCTGCTATGGTTACTGTCTGAGTCATAATCAACCTCACTTGGCATCTTCTATTTCATTTTGGCGCATTTCATGTTGGTGTATTTCATGTTGGTGTATTTCATGTTGGTGTATTTCATGTTGGTGTATTTCATGTTGGTGATCACCTGCCACCCACCAGAGACTTGGGAAGGTTATAAATAGTGTCATCTCTGTGTTTTATGACGTCTTCGAGGTTTATATCTTCACCTCACCTCCTGAACCACATCCTCAAGACGGACCATTTCTTACCCCTGGTCGTCTTCTTAGCTAATCAGGCTTATTTAATTCTTCTCTCACAGCGCTGCGCCCCCTGGCGAGAAACTCTCCCTCATTTCTTGTAACTTTTAGAGAAGGAAAGTTTATTCTCAACTGGTTGTACAGATGAAGCGTCACAACTTCTCGATATCTTTGCTTTGTGATTATAATACCAACGTGTCTGAGTCATGTATTTGTTTATAAACTTAATGGAATAATATTTACCCAAGTTTAAGAGGCACTAAAGACATTATAAGGGCTGGATATTTCAAATTATCTGCATCTCTTGAATCACTTGAATCAGGAGTGAGAAAATGAAATTAAAACAAAAAAGAATTGTAAGTGAATGAAATATCGAAATCCTTGAAAAAACTAAATTTCTTAAAACAGTAATGGACTAAGACAGCAGTGGAAGGTAAGGAGATTGGTGGAAAAGAAAGGAGAAGACCGAAGGAGGAAGGTAAAAGGAGGGAAGATGGAGGGGTAAAATAAAGGGGAAAGGAAGATGAAGGGGAAAGAAATGAATGGGGGAGATGGAAGGGAGGAAGAAGGGAGGGAAGATGAAGGGGTAAGATGGAGGAGAAAGACGATGAGGAGAAGAAGATGAAACAGAAGATGAAAGGTGGAAGATGAAAGGCAGGAAGCGACAGTGCAAAATAGATCGGCAAGAGACACAGTTGTACCAGAGGTGGTAAAAATATACACCAGGAAGGAATCAAGTGTGGCAATGTAATACACTCTCTCTCTCTCTCTCTCTCTCTGTCTCCATATTATGTTGCTCAGATTTCTCTCTCTTTTTCTAAAAATACAAAACTCAACTCAATAAAGGCAACACATGTACTGTACTATGACTGCCAGTGTATTATAGCATCAACATTATTATATAAGAGTATATATTATACATAAGCCCCCCCCCCAGGTATCGCCGGGATGGTTAATCTTCAGGTGGGATACGCTGGGCGGCGAGGGGAGTGACAATCTACCTGTGTCATTAAGGTCTCTGTTACCTTTTCCTGGGGCGACACTTCAGGTGAGTTATTATACAAAAAAGAGACTCACTTTATACAATACATGAAAAAATAACACCACCATTTAACTTACATAAATTAACACACAATACAGTACTGAATGCCTAACTAGCTTAGCTCCCCCACCCCAGCCTCCCTTGAGCGAGCAGGAGCGTGCTGTGTATGGCCACCACCCCAACCAATCACCTCGACTCAGCTAGGTGGACAGCCCACCTGCTATTACTCCCTACTACTTTACTTCCCGTTTCTATTCTTTCCTTCTCTCTTTCCTCTCCTCTCTCATGGCAAAGTCATTTCCCACTTTACTTCATCATCGTTACTCAGTAAGGCAGCAGTAGACCACGACGCTTAACACTGTACCTGCCTGACTCTGGTGTTACCTGTACTGTGTTAATTGGCTTGAAGAACATACAACTCTAAAACGTGATATGAATTGTTAATTTTCATAGGAAGATGAACTAGACAAAAAACGACCTTTGTAACTAAATGTCAGACCAAATACTGTCAAGAGGTGTGAACAGATTCCATATGGAGAGGAGAGGATCTTTAATTGAAGTCTAATGTGTCACTTCACGCAATAACTCTGTGGGGTGGACACATCGACAACACAAGAGTGACCGACATATAAACACTTCCGAGACAACGATAACTAATGACTTTTTTGTTTGTCCTTTCAGAACAAAGTTCACTCCTGGGATTATCTCTCATAAACGAAGCATCACCAAGCACAAGCACCACACACCTGTATAGGTCTTCGGTATCGTCAACCAGCAACTGTCTATATGCTAATAGTCCAGACAAAACCTTGCTTTTACTTTAACCCGGAAATAAACATCGACAGGTTTATTATAAATAATTATGACGACAGTAAGTTTTCAAGGTTCAAGTGTCCTTATTTCCTGCCAATGGTTCCAGGAAAACCTTAAAACTTACAATTAATACATAATTAAAGATTTTTGTTTCTTGTATCTATATATATAAAACAAAGAAGTATGTATTTTTGTTTGTGTGTGTGTTTGTGTGTCCGCACGAGAATCTCGGAAACTACTATACCGATCTGTAGTGATGATGGATGGTGTTATATGTAGTGATGATGGATGGTGTTATATGTAGTGATGATGGTTGATGTTATATGTAGTGATGATGGATGGTGTTATATGTAGTGATGATGGATGATGTTATATGTAGTGATGATGGATGGTGTTATATGTAGTGATGATGGATGATGTTATATGTAGTGATGATGGATGGTGTTATATGTAGTGATGATGGATGATGTTATATGTAGTGATGATGGATGATGTTATATGTAGTGATGATGGGTGGTGTTATATGTAGTGATGATGGATGATGTTATATGTAGTGATGATGGGCGGTGTTATATGTAGTGATGATCTATCTTCTATCGATATAAAACAAAGAAGTATGTCTGTTTGTGTGTGTGTGTGTGTGTGTTTGCTTGTGTGTCCGCACGAGAATCTCGAAAACTTCTCTACCGATCTGTAGTGATGATGGATGATGTTATATGTAGTGATGATAGATGGTGTTATATGTAGTGATGATGGATGGTGTTATATGTAGTGATGATGGATGATGTTATATGTGTTATAAGTGTTTAAATAACATGGTAGATATTACTGAGCCTTCATCAGGGTTGGTGCCTCCCTCCAGGTTCCCAGAGGTACAACTATTGGTGACATTTTCTTATTCGATGGCAACAGTTGAGTTAGATTCATTGGTTGGGAGGTACAGACAGAGTGTAAGTAGCTGTGGAAGTTTCGCGCTCCCTGATGTCGCCCAAATTGTCATAATTGAAGGTAACTGACTTGGCAACGGTAGTGCGTACGTTGGTCTTCTTAAGGATAGAGGCGGGTTGTTGGTCGGCAACATTGGATAGAACAATGAACTCAGCAGCTTGGCGGTCAAGGTTGTTCAAGGTACCATAGGCACTGTAGTAGTTAACTTCCAGTTTGTTAGTTGATTTTCGGCTGCGGCCAATGCTGTCACCATCCAATCGTCCAACAGCCTTATCACAGGAGGCTTCGTCAAAGTATCGGATGTATGCGAAGCCATAGTGTTCATTTCTGTTGTCTTTTGCGGGCATCATAAATAGGTCGATCTGTCCACATTCCTCAAACAATGGTCGAATCTGCTTAGAGGCCACACCAGGGTAGATGTTTGTTGCAACCACCACAAAGCTGGTGTCGAAGTCTACAACGAAATCCTTGCAAGCCTTCACCTCCACCTCAGACACCTTCGATACAGTGCGTCGGAACACCATTGTGATGTACTGACACTAACAGCTCTCTCACTGAGGTCAAATCAAAATTTGACCATACAGAAAGAATTACGGTTTAATAAGGTTGGAATTTAAAGAAATTGACAACAAAATGAAGCTCTGTTTATCACTATAGTGTTGAGGACTGGTGTTTGTAGAGATGATGGATGGTGTTATAATATGTAGTGATGATGGATGGTGTTATATGTAGTGATGAAGGATGGTGTTATATGTAGTAATGATGGATGGTGTTATATGTAGTGATGATAGGAGGGTAATATATGTAGTGATGATGGATGGTGTTATATATAGTGATGATGCATGATGATATATGTAGTGATGATGGTTGGTGTTATATGTAGTGATGCTGGATAGTGTTATATGTATTGATGATGGATAGAGTTATATGTAGTGATGATGGATGATGTTATATGTAGTGATGAAGGGTGGTGTTATATGTAGTGATGTTGGATGGTGTTATATGTAGTGATGATAGGATGGTTCTATATGTAGTGATGGATGGTGTTATATGTAGTGATGATGGATGATGTTATATGTAGTGATGATAGGATGGTTTTATATGTAGTGATGATGGATGGTGTTATATGTAGTGATGATGCATGATGTTATATGTAGTGATGACGGTTGGTGTTATATGTAGTGATGCTGGATGGTGTTATATGTAGTGATGATGGATAGAGTTATATGTAGTGATGGATGATGTAATATGTAGTGATGATGGGTGGTGTTATATGTAGTGATGTTGGATGGTGTTATATGTAGTGATGAGGGATGATATTATATGTAGTGATGATAGGTTGGTTTTATATGTAGTGTTGATGGATGGTGTTATGTAGTGATGATGCATGATGTTATATGTAGTGATGATGGGTGGTGTTATATGTAGTGATGCTGGATGGTGTCATATGTAGTGATGATGGATGGAGTTATATGTAGTGATGATGGATGATATTATATGTAGTGATGATGGTTGGTGTTATGTAGTGATGTTGGATGGTGTTATATGTCGTGATGGATGGTTCTATATGTAGTGATGGTGGATGGTGTTATATGTAGTGATGATGGATCGTGTTATATGTAGTGATGATGGATAGTGTTATATGTAGTGATGATGATGGATGGTGTTATAAGTAGTGATGATGGATGTTGTTATATGTAGTGATGAAGGATGGTGTTAGTGAAGATTGTGAAGTGATATGTAGAGAAGATTGTGAAGTGAGGTGTAGTGAAGATTGTGAAGTGAGATGTAGTGAAGATTGTGAAGTGAGATGTGGTGAAGATTGTTAAGTGAGATGTAGTGAAGATTGTGAAGTGAGATGTAGTGAAGATTGTGAAGGGAGATGTAGTGAAGATTGTGAAGTGACATGTAGTGAAGATTGTGAAGTGAGATGTAGTGAAGATTGTGAAGTGAGATGTAGTGAAGATTGTGAAGTGAGATGTAGTGAAGATTGTGAAGTGAAATGTGGTGAAGATTATGAAGTGAGATGTAGTGAAGATTGTGAAGTGAGATGAGTGAAGATTGTGAAGTAAGAAGTGGTAAAGATTGTGAAGTAAGATGTGGTAAAGATTGTGAAGTGAGATGTAGTGAAGATTGTGAATTGAGATGTAGTGAAGATTGTGAAGTGAGATGTAGTGAAGATTGTGAAGTGAGATGTAGTGAAGATTGTGAAGTGAGATGTAGTGAAGATTGTGAAGTGGGATGTAGTGAAGATTGTGAAGTGAGATGTAGTGAAGATTGTGAAGTGAGATGTAGTGAAGATTGTAAAGTGAGATGTAGTGAAGATTGTGAAGTGAGATGTAGTGAAGATTATGAAGTGAGATGTCATGAAGATTGTGAAGTGAGATGTAGTGAAGATTGTGAAGTGAGATGTAGTGAAGATTGTGAAGTGAGATGTAGTGAAGATTGTGAAGTGAGATGTGGTAAAGATTGTGAAGTGAGATGTAGTGAAGATAGTGAAGTGAGATGTAGTGAAGATTGTGAAGTGAGGTGTAGTGAAGATTGTGAAGTGAGATGTAGTGAAGATTGTGAAGTGAGATGTAGTGAAGATTGTGAAGTGAGATGTAGTGAAGATTGTGAAGTGAGATGTGGTGAAGATTGTGAAGTGAGATATAGTGAAGATTGTGAAGTGAGATATAGTGAAGATTGTGAAGTGAGATGTAGTGAAGATTGTGAAGTGAGATGTAGTGAAGATTTTGAAGTGAGATGTAGTGAAGATTGTGAAGTGAGATGTAGTGAAGACTGTGAAGTGAGATGTGGTGAAGATTGTGAAGTGAGATGTAGTGAAGATTGTGAAGTGAGATGTGGTGAAGATTGTGAAGTGAGATGTAGTGAAGATTGTGAAGTGAGATGTAGTGAAGATTGTGAAGTGAGATGTAGTGAAGATTGTGAAGTGAGATGTAGTGAAGATTGTGAAGTGAGATGTAGTGAAGATTGTGAAGTGAGATGTGGTGAAGATTATGAAGTGAGATGTAGCGAAGATTGTGAAGTGAGATGTAGTGAAGATTGTGAAGTAAGAGTGGTAAAGATTGTGAAGTAAGATGTGGTAAAGATTGTGAAGTGAGATGTAGTGAAGATTGTGAAGTTAGATGTAGTGAAGATTGTGAAGTGAGATGTAGTGAAGATTGTGAAGTGAGATGTAGTGAAGATTGTGAAGTGAGATGTAGTGAAGATTGTGGAGTGAGATGTAGTGAAGATTGTGAAGTGAGATGTAGTGAAGATTGTGAAGTAAGATTATAAAGTAAACTGTAGTAATTGAGGTTAAACGAACGCGGGTTATTCTGTAGTGTATCCGTGTCTTGTTAACGTGGAACCAACATGGCGGTGGTTCTCAATATAGATACGTTATTTTGCCGGGAATTTCTGTCAAAACGAAATATGAATCAACCATATTTAGCCTAAATTAACCTAGCGGCTTTATTATATATTCTAAGGTGTTTAAGTTGGATAGATCAGATCAAGTTAGGTAAAGTCAGGTTGGGTTAGGTTAGGTTAGTTTTGTTAATTTTGCCAGTTAGAGGCTAGTTTATTGTGCCCCCAATACTCATCCTGTGAGCGGTAGTGCAAAGAGATTACAAAGTGGTGTTAGATGAGGTAGGTGGTTAAGTTAAGTTTCAATAGGTTAGGTTAGATTACGTCAGGTTGGATTAAGTTAAGTTAGGTTAGGTAGGTAATAAGTAGATAGGTTACGGTCGGTAGGTGGGAAAGTTAGGTTTGATTAGGTTAGCTTATGTCAGACGGGGAGGTTAGGTTCGATTATGTCAGGTTAGGTTCGATTATGTCAGGTTAGGTTAGATTACGTCAGGTTAGTTAGATTATGTCAGGTTAGGTTAGATTATGTCAGGTTAGGTTAGATTATGTCAGGTTAGGTTAGATTATGTCAGGTTAGGTTAGATTATGTCAGGTTAGGTTAGATTATGTCAGGTTAGGTTAGATTATGTCAGGTTAGGTTAGATTACGTCAGGTTAGGTTAGATTACGTCAGGTTAGGTTAGATTATGTCAGGTTAGGTTAGATTATATCAGGTTAGGTTAGATAATGTCAGGTTAGGTTAGATTATGTCAGGTTTGGTTAGATTATGTCAGGTTAGGTAAGTAGGTGGAGGTGGGTAAAAAAGGTTAGGTTAGGTCGGCAGGTTTTAGTGTAGGAGCTTAAGTAATCCCGTAAAAATTTCATGTTAATTTTTGACACCATACATCGTAATAATCCTTATAAACTATGTTAAGGAACTGTGGTGTAATTTTTTCTGAACAGTTTATTATAAGTTTTATGCCATTAAAGAAGTTTTATCAAAGAGCGGCGTAATGAACCACAGACGTATTACCATTAACTCTTAAGTAACTTAAAACATGACTAATAACCTATGAACATGTAGTATTATATCATTACAATTTAACGTAATATATTATGAATGCTGTTATAATATCTTAAGTGTGTTACAAACATGGCTGCTCATATATGCCATCCTGTCTCTGGCAAAGAAGAGATTGCAGTCAGTAAAATTAATTGCTAAAGACAAATACTGGAAATTAAACATATACTTATTACCATTATCTGAAAAGCTTAGAACCACCGTTTTATATTTATTAAAAGTTTGTAGTGTTATACATCATGTGTATACAAGTCACAAGTTATTATTAACGACATTGCTTCAGTCCTCGTCATCAAAGTCTTCTGTGTACAACAAATTCCTTCACCTTGTTTAGGCATTTCTCATCATCTGCTTGACAGTTACACATCTCGGTGCATGTCATGCTATTCTTTCTGATTCTTTCTGTATGAACATGACAATGATCCACATTTCCTGACGCCACATCCACATTTAACAAGTTCTGTGATTACTTCTGGAGCTGGTGGTTGGTCTGATATTACTAGTATGAAACAGTCATTGTCAACCTTCCCTGCCATGCTCTAATTGTGAAAGCATTTTACTGTCTGCATCACAAGACCACAGAAGAGCTTGATACCTTCCTCTCAATATATGATACTTTAGAGTTGCTGCAGTCGCTGGTAGTTCTCCAGCTTCTGCCTGCGTTATCTTGAAGAGATGCCATCTAAGTTTTGACAGTTTAGTGAAAGTCATTCGTGGACAGTAGAGCTTAAATACAAATTCCTCTAGACCAATATACTGTACATGTCTGCTGGAGGGCATTTGGTCTACTCAGCATCTTGAATGCATCAAGGACTTTTGTGTTAGATTTCATCAAAGTGCTCCAACATGCTTTCTTTCCTTTGCCAACAAATTTTCCAATGCAGTCAGATCCTGTGAAGGCATGGAAACCTGTAAGGCTCTCTGCCCAATGTGTCGTCGCTCACCAGTTCCTGTTATCATACTTGTAATTTCTCCAAGTTGAGGCTGCTTTAATATGCCAAACACATCAGTGTCTGGTGACTTGATATGTACAGTGCTGCCCTTCTGTGATGCATATACTGTATGTCCTGCTTAAGTTCTATAACTTGTGATAGCAATTTGATGGTTGAAGTCTTATTTGCTGCTTTCCACGACAGTAGATTAACCTTGGACAGCTTTTCCCAGATGCTCAATGGACCAACAATACGTTCCTTGACAAAATTTTCATAATTTTATCTTCCAACTTCATATGTACATAGATTGTCATATTTGGCATTTTCTGGCATTACAGCTCCAGTTACCAAGTTTATAAGAGCATCATTTTCCTGGGATTACAGTCACCAATAACATTGTGTAGCTTCTGTACATCAGCATATTGACAGCTGACAATAGCTGTAGAGAGCTCATGGTGTTCTGTTCTTTTGTAATCTTTATGAGTTTGATATTTTATGTATTGAACTTAATTTGAAAACCCAAATGGTAGTATATGATCTTTTATCACCTTAGACACTCTGTGCGTCATGCCCCTCAAGTGATTTTTTTCCTCTCTTACTTCTCTGGACAAATACGACCTTTATCCCATCAGAAAAAATATCACCATATATTTTCTTAATCTACAGGTGCCAAGGTTTAAAATGACGGATGGTGTTAAAAATTAACCTGAAATTTTTACGTGACCACTTATTGTCTTGTTGGGTTTCTGAGAGAACTTCACGGCTAAATATCGCCTCTGTATTGATAGCCGGTACATGTCGTAATATCCACCGCTCATAGTTAAATCTTTATGTCCGTTTATTTTGTCCTAATTTAAGTATCAAGGAGTGTTTTCATTTTAAAGTATGTTAAGTATCTTTTTTCCCCACTCCTAAGTATCTAAGTATGATTTATTTTCATTTATAAGTAACTAACCATATTTTTGTTTTCATTATAAAATGTGATTGATATAGACAACAGAAGTAAATATCAGCTGGAGGTCGTAAACGAAGCTGATGTGAAGTATTTTGACTCGCTGTTCCCACGAACTAATTGCTTCACTGGTTTATACCGAAGAAATAAAACCGTCAACGAACCATCCGATTCAAATGTGTCTTAGGCGATACAGGGTGTTTATGCGTCACTCTGATACCAAGAATGACTTTGTGTACTGTGGTGAAGCTGAGGGTAGGATAGGGTTGGGTTGGGTTGGGATGGGTTAGGATTACGCATGTGTAGGTATATTCTGTCGCATTTTATAGGTATCTTGCGTCTTTCTCTTTATTCCTTCTTTATCATGAGTATCTGTGCCTATTAATACACCATCTCGCAGGATAGTGGAAGAGGAATGGATAGTAACGAGATAATATTCTTCTTACATATACCTTAGCTTGATTACAGGTAACATCAGGTAGAAGTTACATGACTCTTAAGAGTTTTCCTCGACTTGGCTGATTCAACTGTAAGACTTGCTGTATTTATCCTTATTAAAATCCTCCACCTGTAAGACCATCCACTTGTAAGACTCTCCACTTGTAAAACCCTTTAGGGATTTGAAATACCTTCTCGTCTTGGCTCCACTAGTACTGTACACACCCTCTCTAGCCTTAGTTTACAGTAATGTTGAAGTATATAATGAAGACTCACAGCTCATGGGTTAGAAAAACAAAAGATGCTTGTTTTATTTATTTATTTATTTATTTATTTATTTATTTATAGTTTATTTTAGAATCCCCGAAAGTTAGATCAAAATGGCTGACGGAACTCACAAGCGGGCGGTGTTTACAGTATGGACCAAGAATAAAAAATAAATGAAAATAAAATAAATAAATCGTAAATTGGTGCATTGTTTCTCCAGGGGTAATTATAGAAGTACAAATGTTCTCCAGCAGTGGGTAACGATCATAGTCACGTATAGAGCTTCCGACGCAGGTAGATTGATATAGATGCATTACCTTGAGTTAGTGGGTTACAGGGGCTTCTTACACGATAATATTAAAGGTGTTTTTTCCTTCTGTTTGTGGCACTTGAGGTGTTTAGGTTAGGTTTAATTAAAATGGTTTAGTTATAATAGTTATATTACGATAAGTTAAGTTGAATTTAGAACTTTTGATTTACATATATCGTGTTTTAGAAGGATTTGTTAGCTAATAAGTTTAATTTGGATACGTTTAGTTTAATTTAGATCATTTGATTTTACAAGGTCGTATTATAATGACTGGGAACCATATAGAAACCTGTTAGAAGTAAATATTTCTACGGCAGTGAATGAGTAGGTCAATAAGTGGTGTATAGAGCTGCTGACGCAACTTAAACGGTATATACTGTACATTATATGTTATCAGAGCTTTCCTGTTGTACGTAACCGCCTCCGTCAAAGTGTCTTAGTGGCTCATGTGAAGATTAGCCTCTAGTTTATTTAACCTCAAGATTAACTACACTGGCACTGCCTGACCTGACCTGACCTGACCTGACCTGACCTGACCTGACCTGACCTGACCTACCCTACCCTACCCTACCCTACCCTACCCTACCCTACCCTAACCTAACCTAACTTAATCTAACCTAACTTAACTTCCCATGTAGCGTTAGGTTAATCATTAGTTGAAATAAGCTGGGAGGGTTAATCTTCATGTAATCTATCTTAATTAACAATTTTGGTCAGGTGAGGCCTTCTTTACCTTACTCGAGAGCAGGAGGAGGAGGACTTGCTAACGCTACAGATCATCGTCAACCAAGGCAGATATTGAATACCTTTTGTTTACCTTCGTGGCTTAAGAACACATCTTAACACCATAAGACTATTCGCCTCAATGCAATAATACAGTAATTGATTATTGTATTCTAATAAAATTTACGGTGTATCTTTTGAACCAGATTTATTGTTTGACTTTTGTGAATGAGAAACTGGTTGAGGTGTATTGTGGTAAACATCCTTAAGAGCAGCTCTGTGTGTTCTTACGACCTCAAAGTAACACAAAAGGTAGCCAATATCTACCCTTGGTCAGTCACTTTATGTAGATGTCAATTGTGTCATTTTTCTAGACTTAGTGCCCCCTGGAGGAGAAAGTAAATACAATGTTGATATATTTTGGTCACAACACACGCTAGTAGATTATTTTTTCCTATTTAACTAAATAATTAACACTATGTAGCTAACTAATTATATGACTCAAAGATGGTAACCAATATGGCGTCGATATTGTTCACATACTCTATGATTAATAGATGTATTGTCTGTTTAATTTTAGGGAAGAATTTAATTTATAAACTTTTCAGAATCTGGATACAGGAGTTTTGTCTTTGCGCGCGCGTGTGTGTGTGTGCGTGTGTGTGTGTGTGTGTGTGTGTGTGTGGTGATGATGATGATGACGGATACTTTCCTCTGCAGTGAAAAAAATATCTTGACATTGCAAAGTTTAACTGTAAGCCGAAGGAACGTTTGTAATGTGACTTATTATGTGAAATTGTAACTTGAAATTCTTTGTGAAAAAATATTTCCCTATAAAGTTTGGCAGTAAATGAAGTATTACATCAAGGTGTAACTTGTAGTTCCTTGTGGAGTAAATTACCTAAGTGGACGATACAGCTACTCCAGGGTGTAAGACCTAGAGTAGAAAGTCTTAAGACCTTACCTGAGGTTGAAAGACTCTTATAGTGGAACGTCTTAGGTATTGAAACTTTAATTACAGTAAATAAAATATAATATACCTAAACATTCCTTCACCTGGCGACAACTAATGATACAGATGGTGTAATAGCTCTTTAAAATTCCTCCGTTTGATATAATAATGACCACACATGAACTTATAATGTGCAATATCTTGATAACACATTAGCTGCAACATTACACATAGTCCAGTGTATGTGTAGTGAGGGACATCTACCTAAATGAGTTACAGAATGTGGAGTTGAGGCAAAAAAATGTTGGGACATGTTTGCGATCATCAGTTGAGCCAAACGTTTATACTCAATATTGTTTTAATGGTATTTTAGAGCGACCGAAAAATGTAAACAAAATGGCCGGCTAGGCTCAGGGGATCCACGAGTCCTCTTATGAAGGATCGACAATAAATGAAAACAAATCAGATTAATTTAAACACATTTCCAAGAGTATTAGATCCTGTAAAGAGAGAAAATTAATACTTGATATTTGTAGAAGCTTTTTTTTTTCGTCCGTTTTCGTCTTGGTTAAAACAATTGTGGTGGTGTTACCTGTTCAAAACGGTAGACATCAAGGAAATGGATCAAGACCTTAATACTCAAAGGTACACATGATGATTTGTTCCCAAGTCCGAGGATATACTTCACAAAACAGATTAACTTTAGGACACAATGATGGCGAACAAAATAACATCAACATTGCGTACAGCACATATCTTGCTTTGACTCTTAACTCTTGTGTAAAGGAAGATGTACTGTTTATTGATGGATTTGGTGATGTCTTAATAGTGTATTAGTGTGTTAATATTACACAGGTTTGGTATAGTGGTGACGGTAATGTAGTGTAGTAAGATTTTAACACATGGAGGTGAATTTGTATTTTATGTTGAGGATTTAAGAACATAAGAACAGCTGAGGATTTAAGAACATAAGAACATAAGAAAATAAGGAGTCTGCAATAGGCCGGTTGGCCTGTGCATGACAGCTCCTGTCGAGAGTTACTACCACTCTATCATCCATGAATCTATCTAGCCTCCCTTTGAAACTTTCCAGAGTTCCCGCACTTACTACAAAGTTGCTAAGCTTGTTCCACTCGTCCACCACCCTATTTGTGAACCAGTTTCTTCCTATCTCCCTCCTAAACCTAAACTTATCCAACTTGAATCCGTTGCTCCGAGTCCTATCCTGCTCGGATATTATAAGAACTTTATCTATATCCCCTTTATTGATTCCTTTCACCCACTTAAATACTTCTATCATATCTCCCCGCACCCTTCGTCTTTCTAGGGAATGCAAGTTAAGTTTCTGTAACCTATCCTGATATGGAAGGTTTCTAAGTCCCAGAATCATTTTTGTCATTCTTCGAAGCACCGACTCTAGTGAATTTATATCCATTCTATAATAGGGGCACCAGAACTGAACCACATAATCGAGGTGCGGCCTGATTTGTTAAAGGGAAGATCTGGTGGACGGGGATAATTGTCTGGTTGTGATGGACACGGCTCACCTAACCTAACCCAATCTAACCTAACCCAACCCAACCTAACCCAACCTAACCCAACCCAACCTAACCTAACCCCTATATATGTGTGAGATAAGGTTCTGATTCAAGAACAAGATGCACAAGTTCGAATCCAAATTGAGCTGTAGGGTTTGTTGACTAATTCGGGGCTTCACATTCATAAAACTCTCAAATGGGATACGACTAAACCCGAAGCCCCATCTTCCGTCGGTCGGTCGTTGGTGTCAGGTCAAAGTTCAGTTTGTAGTTCACCTCCTGTGATATGTGTCATTTATCGAAACGAAACATGAGGTTAACGTGAAAACAACACCTCGAAGCAACACGTATAAACAGGGTCGAGTTTTCATCGGATTTTACGTCATGAAATTTTCCATCTTGAGAGAGAGAGAGAGAGAGAGATTGATTGATTGATTCCGATGCTGAAATTAACACTAAAATTTTATACTGTAAATGAGATAAATGCAGGTAAGGTTGGCGTATGGAATTATTGAAGGACGATCACAGAAATGTTTTACCTGTTTCCTGTGATGTAAGTCCAAAATGGTGTTAATTGTCATGGGTTTATACGTCCAAAATGTTCTTCATATCGTAGGGTTTTACATCCAAATATGCCATCCAAGTCCATATGTCCATTCATCCAGTTAGCTGTTTATCCATCCACTGATTCACCCACATACCCATCTCTCATCCCATTCAGTCACCCATCTACCCATCTATCCTCCCATTCAGTCTCCCATCCATCCATCCATCCATCCATCCATCCATCCTTCCATCCATCACACGAGGAATAGAATAACCCACTTATAATTTTTCTCTTTCCTGCTGCACTAAGGATCAACCACCCAGAGTGGTATGGCTACCCTGAGTAAGTACACTCTGTATTCCTCCTTTACTCTATTGTGGGTGTAGGTGGTGGGTAGTGTGTGTTTGTGGGTGTAGAACGTGGATAGTAGGTTTGTTTGTGGGTGTAGGGCGTGGATAGTAGGTTTGTTTGTGGGTATAGGGCGTGGATAGTAGGTTTGTTTGTAGGTGTAGGGCATGGATAGTAGGTATGTTTGTGGGTGTAGGGCGTGGATAGTAGGTTTGTTTGTGGGTGTGGGGCGTGGATAGTAGGTTTGTTTGTGGGCGTGGGGCGTGGATAGTAGGTTTGAATTTGTGGGTGTGGGGCGTGGATACTAGGTTTGTTTGTGGGTGTAGGGCGTGGATGGTGGATTTATTTGTGGGTGTGGGGCGTGGATAGTAGGTTTGTTTTGTGGGTGTAGGGCGTGAATAGTGAGTTTGTTTGTGGAACTGTGGGGCGTAGATGGTAGGTTTGTTTGTGGGTGTGGGGATGTGTGGGTTTGATTGTGGGTGCTGGGGCATGGATAGTAGGTTTGTTTGTGGGTGTAGGGCGTGGATAGTGGATTTGTTTGTGGGCGTAGGGCGTGGATAGTAGGTTTGTTTGTGGGTGTAGGGCGTGGATAGTAGGTTTGTTTGTGGGTGTAGGGCGTGGATAGTTGGTTTGTTTGTGGGTGTAGGGCGTGGATAGTAGGTTTGTTTGTGGGTGTAGGGCGTGGATAGTAGGTTTGTTTGTGGGTGTAGGGCGTGGATAGTTGGTTTGTTTGTGGGTGTAGGGCGTGGATAGTAGGTTTGTTTGTGGGGTGTGGGCGTGGATATGGGTTTTGTTTGTGGGTGTAGGGCGTGGATAGTAGGTTTGTTTGTGGGTGTGGGGCATGGATAGTAGGTTTGTATGTGGGTGTAGGGCGTGGATAGTAGGTTTGTTTGTGGGTGTGGGGCGTGGATAGTAGGTTTGTTTTGGGTGTGGGGCGTGGATAGTAGGTTTGTTTGTGGGTGTGGGGCGTGGATAGTAGGTGTGTTTGTGGGTGTAGAGCGTGGATAGTAGGTATGTTTGTGGGTGTAGAGCGTGGATAGTAGGCATGTTTGTGGGTGTAGGGCGTGGATAGTAGGTATGTTTGTGGGTGTAGGGAGTGGATAGTAGGTTTGTTTGTGGGTGTTTGGGAGTGGATAGTAGGTATGTTTGTGGGTGTAGATACATACATTGTTAAGAGGAATAAATCAAAATGGGAAGAAGATTAAGATAAATATACTGATGATTAATGGTACAGGTGAGTTAATAAAATTGATATAAATAGATAAATACAGTAGATAGATAGATAGATAGATAGATACAGTAGATAGATAGATAGATAGATAGATACAGTAGATAGATAGATAGATAGATGTATGATTTTGTATACCGCAAGAGTAACTAAATATTCCTGTACCTGTATTTTCTTTCAGTTACAAAATACACAGGATTATAAATATGAGTATGCACATTGCACATCAGGTGTTACAGTCAGTGGTAATATTTTGTAATACTCTTAAGTGATGAGGTAACAGAGGAAATAGACGGATACTAACGGAGAGTTTTTGTAAAATTAGACAGACATTCAGACAGTAAAACTTCTTCCGACAATACAAATTTTGACGGTGGAATTTATACACGAGAGTGTATGGATAATTATGATGAGCTGAATTATGACATCTACGTCTGATAATCAGTTGTTTAGAATGGATTATTATTATTTTTGTTGAGTTATTTAACAGTTCGAGAAAAGGTTTATTATGGTACTATGTCCTATTATCACACAAAGTCATAATTGAAGTAAAATAACCAATTATACTGTATTATTTTAGACAATACATAAGAACATAAGAACATAAGAATGGAGGAAACTGCAGCGGGCCTATTGGCCCATACTGGGCAGTCCCGTTTACACCCAACCCCTATTGCTCATATGAGCATCCAACCTATGTTTGAAGCAATTCAGCGTATTCGAGTTAATGATGATATTTGGTAACTTGTTTCATTCATCCACTACTCTGTTTCCAAACCAGTGTTTACCTATTTCACGCCTAAATCTAAATTTGTCTAATTTAAAACCATTGTTACGAGTTCGCTCCTGGTTGGATGCTCTTATGAGCAATAGGGGTTGGGTGTAAACGGGACTGCCCAGTATGGGCCAATAGGCCCGCTGCAGTTTCCTCCATTCTTATGTTCTTATGTTCTTATGTATTGTCTAAAATAATACAGTATAATTGGTTATTTTACTTCAATTATGACCTTGTGTGATAATAGGACATAGTACCATAATAAACCTTTTCTCGAACTGTTAAATAACTCAACAAAAATAATAATAATCCATTCTAAACAGCGGATTATCAGACGTAGATGTCATAATTCAGCTCATCATAATTATCCATACACTCTCGTGTATAAATTCCACCGTCAAAATTTGTATTGTCGGAAGAAGTTTTACTGTCTGAATGTCTGTCTAATTCTACAAAAACTCTCCGTTAGTATCCGTCTATTTCCTCTGTTACCTCATTACTTAAGAGTATTACAAAATATTACCACTGACTGTAACACCTGATGTGCAATGTGCATACTCATATTTATAATCCTGTGTATTTTGTAACTGAAAGAAAATACAGGTACAGGAATATTTAGTTACTCTTGCGGTACACAAAATCATACATCTATCTATCTATCTATCTACTGTATCTATCTATCTATCTATCTATCTACTGTATTTATCTATTTATATCAATTTTATTAACTCACCTGTACCATTAATCATCATTATATTTATCTTAATCTTCTTCCCATTTTGATTTATTCCTCTTAACAATGTATGTATCTACACCCACAAACATACCTACTATCCACTCTCAAACACCCACAAACAAACCTACTATCCACTCCCTATACCCACAAACATACCTACTATCCACGCCCTACACCCACAAACATGCCTACTATCCACGCTCTACACCCACAAACATACCTACTATCCACGTTCTACACCCACAAACACACCTACTATCCACGCCCCACACCCACAAACAAACCTACTATCCACGCCCCACACCCAAAACAAACCTATTATCCACGCCCCACACCCACAAACAAACCTACTATCCACGCCCTACACCCACAAACAAACCAACTATCCACTCCCTACACCAACAAACAAACCTACTATCCACTCCCTACACCCACAAACAAACCTACCATCCATGCCTCACACCCACAAACAAACCTACTATACACGCCCCACACCCACAAACAAACCTTCTATCCACGCCCTACACCCACAAACAAACCAACTATCCACTCCCTACACCAACAAACAAACCTACTATCCACGCCCTACACCCACAAACAAACCTACTATCCACGCCCTACACCCACAAACAAACCTACTATCCATGCCCTACACCCACAAACATACCTACTATCCGTGCCCTACACCCACAAACAAACCTACTATCCACGCCCCACACCCACAAACAAACCTACTATCCACGCCCCACACCCACAAACATACCTACTATCCACACACCCACAAACAACCTACTATCCACTCCCTACACCCACAAACAAACCTACTATCCACGCCCCACACCCACAAACAAACCTACTATCCACGCCCCACACCCACAAACAAACCTACTATCCACGCCCTACACCCACAAACAAACCTACTATCCACGCCCTACACCCACAAACAAACCTACTATCCACGCCCTACACCCACAAACAAACCTACTATCCACGCCCTACACCCACAAACAAACCTACTATCCACGTTCTACACCCACAAACACACACTACCCACCACCTACACCCACAATAGAGTAAAGGAGGAATACAGAGTGTACTTACTCAGGGTAGCCATACCACTCTGGGTGGTTGATCCTTAGTGCAGCAGGAAAGAGAAAAATTATAAGTGGGTCATTCTATTCCTCGTGTGATGGATGGAAGGATGGATGGATGTATGGATGAATGGATGGATGGGAGACTGAATGGGAGGATAGATGGGTAGATGGGTGACTGAATGGGATGAGAGATGGGTAGGTGGGTGAATCGGTGGATGGATAAACAGCTAACTGGATGAATGGACAAATGGACTTGGATGGCATATTTGGATGTAAAACCCTACGATATGAAGAACATTTTGGACGTATAAACCCATGACAATTAACACCATTTTGGACTTACATCACAGGAAACAGGTAAAACATTTCTGTGATCGTCCTTCAATAATTCCATACGCCAACCTTACCTGCATTTATCTCAATTACAGTATAAAATTTTAGTGTTAATTTCAGCATCGGAATCAATCAATCAATCTCTCTCTCTCAAGATGGAAAATTTCATGACGTAAAATCCGATGAAAACTCGACCCTGTTTATACGTGTTGCTTCGAGGTTTTGTTTTCACGTTAACCTCATGTTTCGTTTCGATAAATGACACATATCACAGGAGGTGAACTACAAACTGAACTTTGACCTGACACCAACGACCGACCGACGGAAGATGGGGCTTCGGGTTTAGTCGTATCCCATTTGAGAATTTTATGAATGTGAAGCCCCGAATTAGTCAACAAACCCTACAGCTCAATTTGGATTCGAACTTGTGCATCTTGTTCTGGTGCCCCTATTATAGAATGGATATAAATTTACTAGAGTCGGTGCAGCGAAGAATGACAAAAATGATTCCGGGACTTAGAAACCTTCCATATCAGGATAGGTTACAGAAACTTAACTTGCATTCCCTAGAAAGACGAAGAGTGCGGGGAGATATGATAGAAGTATTTAAGTGGGTGAAAGGAATCAATAAAGGGGATATAGATAAAGTTCTTATAATATCCGAGCAGGATAGGACTCGGAGCAATGATTCAAGTTGGATAAGTTTAGGTTTAGGAGGGAGATAGGAAGAAACTGGTTCACAAATAGGGTGGTGGACGAGTGGAACAAGCTTAGCAACTTTGTAGTAAGTGCGGGAACTCTGGAAAGTTTCAAAAGGAGGACTAGATAGATTCATGGATGATAGAGAGTGGTAGTAACTCTCGACAGGAGCTGTCATGCACAGGCCAACCGGCCTATTGCAGACTCCTTATTTTCTTATGTTCTTATGTTCTTAAATCCTCAACATAAAAGACAAATTCACCTCCATGTGTTAAAATCTTACTACACTACATTACCGTCACCACTATACCAAACCTGTGTAATATCAACACACCAAATCCATCAATAAACAGTACATCTTCCTTTACACTTGATTAGAAAGAAAAACAGGAAAATATGCCCAGAATCTTAATTTCATTCACTAACATTACGAAAAATTACAAGAGTTAAGAGTCAAAGCAAGATATGTGCTGTACGCAATGTTGATGTTATTTTTGTTCGCCATCATTGTGTCCTAAAGTTAATCTGTTTTGTGAAGTATATCCTCGGACTTGGGAACAAATCATCATGTGTACCTTTGAGTATTAAGGTCTTGATCCATTTCCTTGATGTCTACCGTTTGGAACAGGTAACACCACCACAATTGTTTTAACCAAGACGAAAACGGACGAAAAAAAAAAGCTTCTACAAATATCAAGTATTAATTTTCTCTCTTTACAGGATCTAATACTCTTGGAAATGTGTTTAAATTAATCTGATTTGTTTTCATTTATTGTCGATCCTTCATAAGAGGACTCGTGGATCCCCCGAGCCTAGCCGGCCATTTTGTTTACATTTTTCGGTCGCTCTAAAATACCATTAAAACAATATTGAGTATAAACGTTTGGCTCAACTGATGATCTCAAACATGTCCCAACATTTTTTTGCCTCAACTCCACATTCTGTAACTCATTTAGGTAGATGTCCCTCACCACACATACACTGGACTATGTGTAATGTTGCAGCTAATGTGTAACAAGATATTGCACATTATAAGTTCATGTGTGGTCATTATTATATCAAACAGAGGAATTTTAAAGAGCTATTACACCACCTGTATCATTAGTTGTCGCCAGGTGAAGGAATGTTTAGGTAGATTATATTTCATTTACTGTAATTAAAGTTTCAATACCTAAGACGTTCCACTATAAGAGTCTTTCAACCTCAGGTAAGGTCTTAAGACTTTCTACTCTAGGTCTTACACCCTGGAGTAGCTGTATCGTCCACTTAGGTAATTTACTCCACAAGGAACTACAAGTTACACCTTGATGTAATACTTCATTTACTGCCAAACTTTATAGGGAAATATTTTTTTCACAAAGAATTTCAAGTTACAATTTCACATAATAAGTCACATTACAAACGTTCCTTCGGCTTACAGTTAAACTTTGCAATGTCAAGATAATTTTTTCACTGCAGAGGAAAGTATCCGTCATCATCATCATCACCACACACACACACACACACACACACACACACGCACGCGCGCGCGCGCGCGCAAAGACAAAACTCCTGTATCCAGATTCTCAAAAGTTTATAAATTAAATTCTTCCCTAAAATTAAACAGACAATACATCTATTAATCATAGAGTATGTGAACAATATCGACGCCATATTAGTTACCATCTTTGAGCCATATAATTAGTTAGCTACATAGTGTTAATTATTTAGTTAAATAGGAAAAAATAATCTACTAGCGTGTGTTGTGACCAAAATAAATCAACATTGTATTTACTTTCTCCTCCAGGGGGCACTAAGTCTAGAAAAATGACACAATTGACATCTACATAAAGTGACTGACCAAGGGTAGATATTGGCTCCCTTTTGTGTTACTTTGAGGTCGTAAGAACACACAGAGCTGCTCTTAAGGATGTTTACCACAATACACCTCAACCAGTTTCTCATTCACAAAAGTCAAACAATAAATCTGGTTCAAAAGATACACCGTAAATTTTATTAGAATACAATAATCAATTACTGTATTATTGCATTGAGGCGAATAGTCTTATGGTGTTAAGATGTGTTCTTAAGCCACGAAGGTAAACAAAAGGTATTCAATATCTGCCTTGGTTGACGATGATCTGTAGACGTTAGCAAGTCCTCCTCCTCCTGCCCTCGAGTAAGGTAAAGAAGGCCTCACCTGACCAAAATTGTTAATTAAGATAGATTACATGAAGATTAACCCTCCCAGCTTATTTCAACTAATGATTAACCTAACGCTACATGGGAAGTTAAGTTAGGTTAGATTAAGTTAGGTTAGGTTAGGGTAGGGTAGGGTAGGGTAGGGTAGGGTAGGGTAGGTCAGGTCAGGTCAGGTCAGGTCAGGTCAGGTCAGGTCAGGTCAGGCAGTGCCAGTGTAGTTAATGTTGAGGTTAAATAAACTAGAGGCTAATCTTCACATGAGCCACTAAGACACTTTGACGGAGGCGGTTACGTACAACAGGAAAGCTTTGATAACATATAATGTACAGTATATACCGTTTAAGTTGCGTCAACAGCTCTATACACCACTTATTGACCTACTCATTCACTGCCGTAGAAATATTTATTTCTCTAACAGGTTTCTATATATGGTTCCCAGTCATTATTATACGACCTTGTAAAATCAAATGATCTAAATTAAACTAAACGTATCCAAATTAAACTTATTAGCTAACAAATCCTTCTAAAACACGATATATGTAAATCAAAAGTTCTAAATTCAACTTAACTTATCGTAATATAACTATTATAACTAAACCATTTTAATTAAACCTAACCTAAACACCTCAAGTGCCACAAACAGAAGGAAAAAACACCTTTAATATTATCGTGTAAGAAGCCCCTGTAACCCACTAACTCAAGGTATTGCATCTATATCAATCTACCTGCGTCGGAAGCTCTATACGTGACTATGATCGTTACCCACTGCTGGAGAACATTTGTACTTCTATAATTACCCCTGGAGAAACAATGCACCAATTTACGATTTATTTATTTTATTTTTCATTTATTTTTATTCTTGGTCCATACTGTAAACACCGCCCGCTTGTGAGTCCCGTCAGCCATTTTGTTCTAACTTTCGGGGATTCTAAAATAAACTATAAATAAATAAATAAATAAATAAATAAATAAAACAAGCATCTTTTGTTTTTCTAACCCATGAGCTGTGAGTCTTCATTATATACTTCAACATTACTGTAAACTAAGGCCAGAGAGGGTGTGTACAGTACTAGTGGAGCCAAGACGAGAAGGTATTTCAAATCCCTAAAGGGTTTTACAAGTGGAGAGTCTTACAAGTGGAGGGTCTTACAGGTGGAGGGTCTTACAAGTGGAGGGTCTTACAGGTGGAGGGTCTTACAAGTGGATGGTCTTACAGGTGGAGGATTTTAATAAGGATAAATACAACAAGTCTTACAGTTGAATCAGCCAAGTCGAGGAAAACTCTTAAGAGTCATGTAACTTCTACCTGATGTTACCTGTAATCAAGCTAAGGTATATGTAAGAAGAATATTATCTCGTTACTATCCATTCCTCTTCCACTATCCTGCGAGGTGGTGTATTAATAGGCACAGATACTCATAATAAAGAAGGAATAAAGAGAAAGACGCAAGATACCTATAAAATGCGACAGAATATATCTACACATGCGTAATCCTAACCCATCCCAACCCAACCCAACCCTATCCTACCCTCAGCTTCACCACAGTACACAAAGTCATTCTTGGTATCAGAGTGACGCATAAACACCCTGTATCGCCTAAGACACATTTGAATCGGATGGTTCGTTGGCGGTTTTATTTCTTCGGTATAAACCAGTGAAGCAATTAGTTCGTGGGAACAGCGAGTCAAAATACTTCACATCAGCTTCGTTTACGACCTCCAGCTGATATTTACTTCTGTTGTCTATATCAATCACATATTATAATGAAAACAAAAATATGGTTAGTTACTTAAAAATGAAAATAAATCATACTTAGATACTTAGGAGTGGGGAAAAAAGATACTTAAGATACTTAAAAATGAAAACACTCTTTGATACTTAAATTAGGACAAAATAAACGGACATAAAGATTTAACTATGAGCGGTGGATATTACGACATGTACCGGCTATCAATACAGAGGCGCTATTTAGCCGTGAAGTTCTCTCAGAAACCCAACAAGACAATATGTGGTCACGTAAAAATTTCAGGTTAATTTTTAACACCATCCGTCATTTTAAACCTTGGCACCTGTAGATTAAGAAAATATATGGTGATATTTTTTCTGATGGAATAAAGGTCGTATTTGTCCAGAGAAGTAAGAGAGGAAAAAAATCACTTGAGAGGCATGACGCACAGAGTGCCTAAGGTGATAAAAGATCATATACTACCATTTGGGTTTTCAAATTAAGTTCATTACATAAAATATCAAACTCATAAAGATTACAAAAGAAGAGAATACCATGAGCTCTCTACAGCTATTGTCAGCTGTCAATATGCTGATGTACAGAAGCTACACAATGTTATTGGTGACTGTAATCCCAGGAAAATGATGCTCTTATAAACTTGGTAACTGGAGCTGTAATGCCAGAAAATGCCAAATATGACAATCTATGTGCATATGGAGTTGGAAGACAAAATTATGAAAATTTTGTCAAGGAACGTATTGTTAGTCCATTGAGCATCTGGGAAAAGCTGTCCAAGGTTAATCTACTGTCGTGGAAAGCAGCAAATAAGACTTCAACCATCAAATTGTTATCACAAGTTATAGAACTTAAGCAGGACATACAGTATATGCATCACAGAAGGGTAGCACTGTACATATCAAGTCACCAGACACTGATGTGTTTGGCATATTAAAGCAGCCTCAACTTGGAGAAAATACAAGTATGATAACAGGAACTGGTGAGCGACGACACATTGGGCAGAGAGCCTTGCAGGTTTCCATGCCTTCACAGGATCTGACTGCATTGGAAAATTTGTTGGCAAAGGAAAGAAAGCATGTTGGAGCACTTTGATGAAATCTAACACAAAAGTCCTAGATGCATTCAAGATGCTGAGTAGTCCAAATGCCCTCCAGCAGACATGTACAGTATATTGGTCTAGAGGAATTTGTATTTAAGCTCTACTGTCCACGAATGACTTTCACTAAACTGTCAAAACTTAGATGGCATCTCTTCAAGATAACGCAGGCAGAAGCTGGAGAACCACCAGCGACTGCAGCAACTCTAAAGTATCATATATTGAGAGGAAGGTATCAAGCTCTTCTGTGGTCTTGTGATGCAGACAGTGAAATGCTTTCACAATTAGAGCATGGCTGGAAGATTGACAATGACTGTTTCATACTAGTAATATCAGAGCAACCACCAGCTCCAGAAGCAATCACAGAACTTGTTAAATGTGGATGTGGCGTCAGGAAATGTGGATCATTGTCATGTTCATACAGAAAGAATCAGAAAGAATAGCATGACATGCACCGAGATGTGTAACTGTCAAGCAGATGATGAGAAATGCCTAAACAAGGTGAAGGAATCTGTTGTACACAGGAGACTCTGATGACGAGGACTGAAGCAATGTCGTTAATAATAACTTGTGACTTGTATATACATGATGTATAACACTACAAACTTTTAATGAATATAAAACGGTGGTTCTAAGCTTTTCAGATAATGGTAATAAGTATATGTTTAATTTCCAGTATTTGTCTTTAGCAATTAATTTTACTGACTGCAATCTCTTCTTTGCCAGAGACAGGATGGCATATATGAGCAGCCATGTTTGTAACACACTTAAGATATTATAACAGCATTCATAATATATTACGTTAAATTGTAATGATATAATACTACATGTTCATAGGTTATTAGTCATGTTTTAAGTTACTTAGGAGTTAATGGTAATACGTCTGAGGTTCATTACGCCGCTCTTTGATAAAACTTCTTTAATGGCATAAAACTTATAATAAAACGTTCAGAAAAAATTACACCACAGTTCCTTAACATAGTTTATAAGGATTATTACGATATATGGTGTCAAAAATTAACATGAAATTTTTACGGGATTACTTAAGCTCCTACACTAAAACCTGCCGACCTAACCTAACCTTTTTTACCCACCTCCACCTACTTACCTAACCTGACATAATCTAACCAAACCTGACATAATCTAACCTAACCTGACATTATCTAACTTAACCTGATATAATCTAACCTAACCTGACATAATCTAACCTAACCTGACGTAATCTAACCTAACCTGAAGTAATCTAACCAAACCTGACATAATCTAACCTAACCTGACATAATCTAACCTAACCTGACATAATCTAACCTAACCTGACATAATCTAACCTAACCTGACATAATCTAACCTAACCTGACATAATCTACCCTAACCTGACGTAATCTAACCTAACCTGACATAATCGAACCTAACCTGACATAATCGAACCTAAGCTCCCCGTCTGACATAAGCTAACCTAATCAAACCTAACTTTCCCACCTACCGACCGTAACCTATCTACTTATTACCTACCTAACCTAACTTAACTTAATCCAACCTGACGTAATCTAACCTAACCTATTGAAACTTAACTTAACCACCTACCTCATCTAACACCACTTTGTAATCTCTTTGCAATACCGCTCACAGGATGAGTATGGGGGGCACAATAAACTAGCCTCTAACTGGCAAAATTAACAAAACTAACCTAACCTAACCCAACCTGACTTTACCTAACCTGATCTGATCTATCCAACTTAAACACCTTAGAATATATAATAAAGCCGCTAGGTTAATTTAGGCTAAATATGGTTGATTCATATTTCGTTTTGACAGAAATTCCCGGCAAAATAACGCATCTATATTGAGAACCACCGCCATGTTGGTTCCACGTTAACAAGACACGGATACACTACAGAATAACCCGCGTTCGTTTAACCTCAATTACTACAGTTTACTTTATAATCTACTTCACAATCTTCACTACATCTCACTTCACAATCTTCACTACATCTCACTTCACAATCTTCACTACATCTCACTCCACAATCTTCACTACATCTCACTTCACAATCTTCACTACATCTCACTTCACAATCTTCACTACATCTCACTTCACAATCTTCACTACATCTCACTTCACAATCTTCACTACATCTCACTTCACAATCTTTACCACATCTTACTTCACAATCTTTACCACTTCTTACTTCACAGTCTTCACTACATCTCACTTCACAATCTTCACTACATCTCACTTCACAATCTTCACTACATCCCACTTCACAATCTTCACTACATCTCACTTCACAATCTTCACTACATCCCACTTCACAAACTTCACTAAATCTCACTTCACAATCTTCACTACATCTCACTTCACAATCTTCACTACATCTCACTTCACAATCTTCACTACATCTCACTTCACAATCTTCACTACATCTCACTTCACAATCTTCACTACATCTCACTACATCTCACTTCACAATCTTTACCACATCTTACTTCACAATCTTTACCACTTCTTACTTCACAATCTTCACTACATCTCACTACATCTCACTTCATAATCTTCACCACATCTCACTTCACAATCTTCACTACATCTCACTTAACAATCTTCACTACATGTCACTTCACAATCTTCACTACATCTCACTTCACAATCTTCACTACATCTCACTTCACAATCTTCACTACATCTCACTTCACAATCTTCACTACATCCACTCACAATCTTCACTACATCCCACTTCCGCCAATCTTCACTACATCTCACTCATAATCTTCACTACATCCTACAAATCTCACCACACTCTCACCCCAATCTCTCACTAAGATCCACTCTGCCAACTTCACCACATCCTCACTCACAATCTTCAACACTACATCCCACTCTGCCAATCTTCACTACATCTCACTCTGCCAACTTCACTACATCCTCACTCACAATCTCTACTACATCTCACTCACAATCTTCACCACATCCTCACTCCACAATCTTCAAATACATCCTCACTTCACAATCTTCTGCCACATCTCACCACAGCCCCACTACATCTCACTTCACAATCTTCACTACATCCCACTTCACAATCTTCACTACATCTCACTTCACAATCTTCACTACATCTCACTTCACAATCTTCAATACATCTTACTTCACAATCTTCACTACATCTCACTTCACAATCTTTCACTACATCTCACTCACAATCTTCACCATATCTCACTTCACAATCTTTACTACATCTCACTTCACAATCTTCACTACATCTCACTTCACAATCTTCACTACATCTCACTTCACAATCTTCACTACATCTCACTCACAATCTTCAATCACATATGTCAATACTTCAAGCAACTTCACCACACCCACTTCACCATCCACCACAATCTTCACTATATCCTAATCCTGACCACATCCACTCAAGCCAATCTTCATCACTACACCTCACTTCACAATCTTCACTACATCTCACTTCACAATCTTCACTAACACCATCCTTCATCACTACATATAACAACATCCATAATCACTACTTATAACACCATCCATTATCATCACTACATATAACACTATCCATCATCACTACATATAACACGATCCATCATCACTACATATAACACCATCCACCATCACTACATATAGAACCATCCATCACGACATATAACACCATCCAACATCACTACATATAACACCAACCATCATCACTACATATAATATCATCCATCATCACTACATATAACTTCATCCATCATCACTACATATGACACCATCCAGCATCACTACATATAACACCACCCATCATCACTACATATAACATCATGCATCATCAGTACATATAACACCATCCATCAACACTACATATAAACCAACCTATCATCACTACATATAATATCATCCATCATCACTACATATAACACCATCCAAGATCACTACATATAACACCACCCATCATCACTACATATTACATCATCCATCACTACATATAACTCTATCCATCATCACTACATATAACACCATCCAGCATCACTACATATAACACCAACCATCATCACTACATATAAAACCATCATATCATCACTACATATAACATCATGCATCATCACTACATATAACACAATTCATCACTACATATAGAACCATCCTATCATCACTACATATAATATCGTCCATCATCACTACATATAACACCATTCAACATCACTACATATAACACCACCCATCATCACTACATATAACATCATCCATCATCACTACATATAACTCTATCCATCATCACTACATATAACACCATCCAGCATCACTACATATAACATCAACCATCATCACTACATATAACATCATGCATCATCAATATATATATAACACCATCCATCATCACTACATATATTACCCTCTTATCATCACTACATATAACACCATCCATCATTACTACATATAACGCCATCCTTCATCACTACATATAACACCATCCATCATCACTACATATTATAACACCATCCATCATCTCTACAAACACCATCCCTCTTTACTATAGTGATAAACAGAGCTTCATTTTGTTGTCAATTTCTTTAAATTCCAACCTTATTAAACCGTAATTCTTTCTGTATGGTCAAATTTTGATTTGACCTCAGTGAGAGAGCTGTTAGTGTCAGTACATCACAATGGTGTTCCGACGCACTGTATCGAAGATGTCTGAGGTGGAGGTGAAGGCTTGCAAGGATTTCGTTGTAGACTTCGACACCAGCTTTGTGGTGGTTGCAACAAACATCTACCCTGGTGTGGCCCCTAAGCAGATTCGACCATTGTTTGAGGAATGTGGACAGATCGACCTATTTGTGATGCCCGCAAAAGACAACAAAAATGAACACTATGGCTTCGCATACATCCGATACTTTGACGAAGCCTCCTGTGATAAGGCTGTTGGACGATTGGATGGTGACAGCATTGGCTGCAGCCGAAAATCAACTAACAAGCTGGAAGTTAACTACTACAGTGCCCATGGTACCTTGAACAACCTTGACCGCCAAGCTGCTGAGTTCATTGTTCTATCCAATGTTGCTGACCAACAACCCGCCTCTATCCTTAAGAAGACCAACTTACGCACTACCGTTGCCAAGTCAGTTACCTTCAATTATGACAATTTGGGCGACATCAGGGAGCGCGAAACTTCCACAGCTACTTACACTCTGTCTGTACCTCCCAACCAATGAATCTAACTCAACTGCTGCCATCAAATAAGAAAATGTCACAATAGTTGTACCTCTGGGAACCTAGAGGGAGGCACCAACCCCTGATGAAGGCTCAGTAATATCTACTATGTTATTTAAACACTTATAACACATATAACATCATCCATCATCACTACATATAACACCATCCATCATCACTACATATAACACCATCTATCATCACTACATATAACATCATCCATCATCACTACAGATCGGTAGAGTAGTTTTCGAGATTCTCGTGCGGACACACAAGCAAACACACACACACACACACACAAACAGACATACTTCTTTGTTTTATATCGATAGAAGATAGATCATCACTACATATAACACCGCCCATCATCACTACATATAACATCATCCATGATCACTATATATAACACCAGCCATCATCACTACATATAACATCATCCATCATCACTACATATAACATCATCCATCATCACTACATATAACACCATCCATCATCACTACATATAACATCATCCATCATCACTACATATAACACCATCCATCATCACTACATATAACATCATCCATCATCACTACATATAACACCATCCATCATCACTACATATAACATCATGCATCATCACTACATATAACACCATCCATCATCACTACATATAACACAACCCATCATCACTACATATAACACCCCCATCATCACTACATATAACATCATCCATCATCACTACATATAACATCCATCATCAGTACATATAACATCATCCATCATCACTACATATAACACCATCCACCATCACTACATATAACACCACCCATCATCACTACATATAACATCATCCATCATCACTACATATAACATCCATCATCAGTACATATAACATCATCCACCATCACTACATATAACACCATCCACCATCACTACATATAACACCATCCATCATCACTACAGATCGGTATAGTAGTTTCCGAGATTCTCGTGCGGACACACAAACACACAAACAAACATACATACATCTTTGTTTTTTATATATAGATACAAGAAACAAAAATCTTTAATTATTTATTAATTGTAAGTTTTAAGGTTTTCCTGGAACCATTGGCAGGAAATAAGGACACCTTGAACCTTGAAAACTTACTGTCGTCATAATTATTTATAATAAACCTGTCGATGATGTTTATTTCCGGGTTAAAGTAAAAGGAAGAATTTGTCTGGACTATTATCATGTAGACAGTTTCTGGTTGACGATACTGAAGACCCATACAGGTGTGTGGTGCTTGTGCTTGGTGATGCTTCGTATATGAGAGATAATCCCAGGAGTGAACTTTGTTCTGAAAGGACAAACAAAAAAAGTCATTAGTTATCGTTGTCTCGGAAGTGTTTATATGTCGGTCACTCTTGTGTTGTCGATGTGTCCACCCCACAGAGTTATTGCGTGAAGTGACACATTAGACTTCAATTAAAGATCCTCTCCTCTCCATATGGAAGCTGTTCACACCTCTTGACAGTATTTGGTCTGACATTTAGTTATAAAGGTCGTTTTTTGTCTAGTTCATCTTCCTATGAAAATTAACAATTCATATCACGTTTTAGAGTTGTATGTTCTTCAAGCCAATTAACACAGTACAGGTAACACCAGAGTCAGGCAGGTACAGTGTTAAGCGTCGTGGTCTACTGCTGTCTTACTGAGTAACGATGATGAAGTAAAGTGGGAAATGACTTTGCCATGAGAGAGGAGAGGAAAGAGAGAAGGAAAGAATAGAAACGGGAAGTAAAGTAGTAGGGAGTAATAGCAGGTGGGCTGTCCACCTAGCTGAGTCGAGGTGATTGGTTGGGGTGGTGGCCATACACAGCACGCTCCTGCTCGCTCAAGGGAGGCTGGGGTGGGGGGAGCTAAGCTAGTTAGGCATTCAGTACTGTATTGTGTGTTAATTTATATAAGTTAAATGGTGGTGTTATTTTTTCATGTATTGTATAAAGTGAGTCTCTTTTTTATATAATAACTCACCTGAAGTGTCGCCCCAGGAAAAGGTAACAGAGACCTTAATGACACAGGTAGATTGTCACTCCCCTCGCCGCCCAGCGTATCCCACCTGAAGATTAACCATCCCGGCGATACCTGGGGGGGGTGGCTTAAGTATAATATATACTCTTATATAATAATGTTGATGCTATAATACACTGGCAGTCATAGTACAGTACATGTGTTGCCTTTATTGAGTTGAGTTTTGTATTTTTAGAAAAAGAGAGAGAAATCTGAGCAACATAATATGGAGAGAGAGAGAGAGAGAGAGAGAGAGTGTATTACATTGCCACACCTGATTCCTTCCTGGTGTATATTTTTACCACCTCTGGTACAACTGTGTCTCTTGCCGATCTATTTTGCACTGTCGCTTCCTGCCTTTCATCTTCCACCTTTCATCTTCTCCTTCATCTTCTTCTCCCCATCGTCTTTCTCCTCCATCTTACCCCTTCATCTTCCCTCCCTTCTTCCTCCCTTCCATCTCCCCCATTCATTTCTTCCCCCTTCATCTTCCTTTCCCCTTTATTTTACCCCTCCATCTTCCCTCCTTTTACCTTCCTCCTTCGGTCTTCTCCTTTCTTTTCCACCAATCTCCTTACCTTCCACTGCTGTCTTAGTCCATTACTGTTTTAAGAAATTTAGTTTTTTCAAGGATTTCGATATTTCATTCACTTACAATTCTTTTTTGTTTTAATTTCATTTTCTCACTCCTGATTCAAGTGATTCAAGAGATGCAGATAATTTGAAATATCCAGCCCTTATAATGTCTTTAGTGCCTCTTAAACTTGGGTAAATATTATTCCATTAAGTTTATAAACAAATACACGACTCAGACACGTTGGTATTATAATCACAAAGAAAAGATATCGAGAAGTTGTGACGCTTCATCTGTACAACCAGTTGAGAATAAACTTTCCTTCTCTAAAAGTTACAAGAAATGAGGGAGAGTTTCTCGCCAGGGGGCGCAGCGCTGTGAGAGAAGAATTAAATAAGTCTGATTAGCTAAGAAGACGACCAGGGGTAAGAAATGGTCCGTTTTGAGGATGTGGTTCAGGAGGTGAGGTGAAGATATAAACCTCGAAGACGTCATAAAACACAGAGATGATACTATTTCTAACCTTCCCAAGTCTCTGGTGGGTGGCAGGTGATCACCAACATGAAATACACCAACATGAAATACACCAACATGAAATACACCAACATGAAATGCGCCAAAATGAAATAGAAGATGCCAAGTGAGGTTGATTATGACTCGGACAGTAACCATAGCAGGACCTAAAAACAGCCAAGACTGTTCTAAAATGAGAACTTAAATTATAATTTCTGCCCAAGAGTGCGAGTGAGTGAACTTTAATTTCCATTATAGTACAGTATAAAACTTTAATGAGTTTATCTTCAACGTGATCTTAAATTTTAGTGGGTGAATTTTTCATTGGATAATTAAGTCTTTGAGAATAACATTTTAAGGCGGCCATTTAGTGTCATCATGCTGTAAGATGTAGATACGCTCCAAAAAGTATGTTTACGATTTTGTGTTAGACGATATGACACAACAGACAAAGGATTTTGACGACCCTACCGAGACAACAGGAGTCACAGTGTTCATTTTGAAATTCATCGGTCTCCTCCATAAAGGCACTTTAGGAGTGTTTGTTTACAACTCCTAGTGGTTAATGTGATGCAGCAGTGTACAGCTCATAGTCCATAAGGTGTTTCTTAGGCCAGACCCTTGAGAGTACAGCGGTTGGTTACACTACTCACCTGCCTTACACTCTCCCTGATGCTTTTGTTTGATGTTGAAACAGGAACTGTGGATCAACCTGTACAGCTTCTCCTTTTACTTTCACACAAACAATAGATTTAACATGTTGCCTAAGTACTTTGATGAAACAATAAGCACAAATGTGTTATAGTCATGATCCGCCTTATGTGATTATATTGCCAGTTGATGTGGGCCCGACCTTGTTTTGACACACTGACTGGCCTCGTGTTATTTATTCTCACTTAACATACTTTTTTCGTACCTGAACTCCTCGACCGAACGCTCTTAAAGTTTGTAGAGAAGTTGAAACGGGTCTTATTGATATTCGTGTAGGCAGACTGATAGAGGTCCCAGCAATAAGAGAGTACAGCCGGGTCCTGCTGAAGACACTGAACACATTTCAGTTATTACATCTGGAAATACACGATCACTCACCAAAGAAAACGAAGACAATTTTGCCAACTAATATGGTCGAGGTTCTGTAGATATGGGCCACAGCTCAGGTACGGTCGCTATCTGATCTTCTCGACCAGTGTAACAAGAAAGATCTTTACAAACACTATAATATGTAGTCAACGTGCAGTGACTCAGTAATAACTTATTGCTCCTTTGATTCAAGTGTTCGACAACAAACCGAATATGTTCCCTCCGTTCCTTTGACTATCTTGTGTGTACGATCTTGTGGACTGGGGCGTGATCACGATCAATGGTTGTCCTACTCACTCACTCACTAGGTTTCCTGCCATCTCTTACCCATGAAATTAGATTAATTCTGCCCTGTCGTATCCTCTTTACCTATCCTATCCCCCTTGTCTCTATTAACCTTAATATATCATCACTCTCTCTCCCCTACTCTCCTTCCCTGCTTCCTCTACCACTATCTCCACCTCCTCTTTCCTTCCCATTCCACAATTATTATATCCTCATATCTATGTCTGTCATTCTCTTTATCTGTTCCTACTTCTTTCACTATATCTCTCTATCCCCTCAGCCTAAATCACAATGGCTACAAGAACGAGAGCTTGTGTTGGTAAAAGAGGAATTTTTGAACACCATGACAAATGTATATTTTTTGATGACTTAGGGAGAACGTGTGGCGTGATTAGTGTAGAAGAGGAGATTGTCACACCCTTCTACCCAGTTTTGTTAGTCTCATACCCTACCCTGTTAGTCCCTCATACCCTACCCTGTTAATCCCTCATACCCTACCATTCCAGTCCCTCATATTCCACCCTACCAGATCCTCATACCTCACCCTTCCAGCCTGTCTCTGTGTCCCAACCAAATTAAGTTCTGTAAAAATCTACCTGATGTCTTTCGCCTTCCCTTACCATCATCTCCCAATTGGTTGTCTTGTAAATAGTAGATCGATGCCCTGGAGTCTCTGGTAGTTTCAATAAGTCTGGAGCCCAACTCATTAAGGAACTTCAGGGTGCTGTCATGCTGGGGAGGGAGGGAGAAGGAGCTGCATTATGCTGTCATGCAGGGGAGGGAGGGAGAGGGAGCTGCATTATGCTGTCATGCTGGGGAGGGAGGGAGAAGGAGCTGCATTATGCTGTCATGCAGGGGAGGGAGGGAGAGGGAGCTGCATTATGCTGTCATGCTGGGGAGGGAGGGAGAGAGAACTGCATTATGCTGTCATGCTGGGGAGGGAGGGAGAGGGAGTTGCATAATGTTGTCATGCTGGGGAGGGAGGGAGAGGGAGCTGCATAATGTTGTCATGCTGGGGAGAGAGGGAGAGGGAGCTGCATTATGTTGTCATGCTGGGTAGGGAGTGAGAGG
>NW_024736437.1:0-32166 GCF_018991925.1 Homarus americanus
CGTCAAACTTCTACTGATAATCACAACTCGAATTATGCAACTGAAGAACAACAACAACAATAAAAAGAACAAGAACAAAAAGAACAGCAGGATATAATTCCTATAGAACCTCATGACTAGTTTATTAATGCCTTAAGCAACACTAACAACAATCCTCAGCCAACACGGACCTACAAAACATCAACAAGGTGACGACAACAACAGCTCAAGCGCTCCAGCTTAACACCTACAAATTTCCGGGAGTTTAGTGTCGCTACATGAAACAAACACGGCGGCGAGTCCTACAGCTACACACTGTAATGGTCGGCGGAGCAAAGGACGAGACAGCGACGCGTACTCATTGGTGGAGCTTTAATAACAACAGCATGTGGTAACTAGGAGATGTGTGTGTGTTGTGAGGTAGTGAAGGACCACAACATCTCACGTTTTGTGTTACACGTCAAAGACTGAACAATGTGAAGCAGCGGCCCTCCCCCCACACCACGCTGCCTGCAGTAACACCACCGTTAATAAAGGACAAAACGGTACAATATGGAGGTGGGGGGTGGCGTGTGGACAAGGCACGAGAGAGCGGCCTTGTTAATATGATGGTCACCAGACACGGCCAACACCAGGTGGCGGGTGTAGCTCTTCCTGCTGAATAAAAACCAAGAGCGAGTTTGACGACGCTACACGAACACCGTCCTCAAGGGGGACATCTTGGACTCGAGTGTGTGAGATAGAGACTCCCAAACAATCAAACACGTCTGGTTAATTCCTTCACTTTTATATAAGAACACATTCGTCTTCAACTAAACACGATTTCTTTTCAACTTCTCCTAAAAAAATTCCTCTTCGACTCCAAGGCTGAAATTCGAGTCCCACTTGAAACGAATAAAATAAAATATATGTGAAGAGAAAATGTAAATAGTGTGTTTGACTGTGTGAGGCTGATGGAAGCAACACTAATTATGCTGTATAATGGGTTGTGTTCAGTAAGGTCAGAGTGATTAGTGGCGCGCGCCATCACCACTTCCCGCCTCCTATACACGCCCCTACACCCACCACGCCTCCCTCTTGCCCAACTCAACACGCCCACTTAGCTACCCCTACACGCCCCTTACCCTCCCCCCACCATACACCACGCCCCTTGCTGCCTACCCCTTACGCGCCCCCACCCCTCCACACCACGCCCACCCACTCATCGTACACTAATAAGGTGATAAGATTACCTCATCATGACACTGGTGTGAATCAGCATCAGGAACTCACCTTCCCCTGCATCAAGGTGCCCACCCTCACCCACCCTACCTGGCAGCCACTCACCTGCGTATTATACCACCTGACACGGGAAATCACACACACACGGGATGACACGGTAGAACACAGTGCTTGTAAGGTAAATAGAAGCCAGTCTTAATGGGTCCCAACCTTAAACTATTAGGACTGAGGCCCATTAGTATTGAGAGCCGTCAGGATTGGGACTCATTAAGACTGAGGTCTATTAAGACTGGAACCATTAGGCCTGTGGTATCTTTGGACTGAGGCTCATTAGGACTGAGAACCATTGGAAATGTGACCAATTAGAATTGGGGCCCATTAAAACTGGGACCCAATAGGACTGGGGCCCATTAGGACTAGGGCCCATTAGGACAGGGGTTCATTTGATAAGATGCCCACCTAGTAAAAGTGCAAAAGAGGGCATGCAAGATTATTCTCTCCCCTTCCTACTCCACATATCAAGAAGCGCTCAACACACTGACCCTTTCGACTCTCACTGACCATCACCACGACCACATCTGCAAATTTGCTAAGAAGCTTCTACACCATCCTCGACACCGGCTCCTATTACCACCTGAGATCCCTAGCCCGAGAATTGCTGTTTGACACCACAACCGCATCCAGCCCATAAGTGCACGAACTGATCGCTATAAGAACAGCCCAGTCCCAACCATTGTAAAATTATCAATAACTTGTAATAAACCAGTGTATTCACTCCCAGTAAATACTACTTCTTGCACTGTCACTATGTTGAAATGCACTGTAGTTTGAGCTTTTCCCCATCTAGTTATAATATATCTTATTTGTATCACTTATGTTACTTGTATATTATTTGTAATTCGAAACCCATTCCCCAAATATGTAACTGTATATTTTCAGCCTTCTGGCTGCCAAGCTCTTTCAATAAACCGTTAATTATTATAATTATTATTATTATTATTATTATTATTATTATTATTATTACACTTAATTCTACCAGTTGAATCACAGGTGATGGCCGTCAGCCACGGTAGTTGAACACCAACTCAAAACAAGGGTTCGACTCCCTAATGAGAAAAATGTCCAATAAACAACATTTCAGGTCGAGTTGTTTACATATTGAATGGGGACGGCCATCTTGTTTCCCTTTTTCACCGGGGGATTCTGCCGGCCGGTGTCACGACATGGCCGCCGGAGCCCATATAGCCCCTTTGTTACTACTGCTGCCGGATACACCTGTGTTGTAACCATAGGTGTATCTGGCACCTATACACACCTGCCTCGAAGTCAGGTGTAACCACCACCTGTACACACCTGTACATCACACACCACAACACCTTCCACACTCCCAACCAAACTTAAAGCAATTATTATATATCTATAGTGTAACTAACTGCACATTACAATACACTGAAATAATAAAACAAAAATATATTCAGAATCTAAGAGAAGTATAGGAGAATAATCCTTAAATACAAACTCTATAAAACTTAATCTTGGTTACACCGCATTTTTTTCAGTAAGACAATATATATAATTACATTGGGCAGTCCATTACCACAAATTACACTGATAAACGGTACGTAATGGATACTGAATTACAAGTCTCATAACTAAGTCTGGCTAAAACAGTGGTAGACATTGTTTAGACATAAGCCAGTTGACTGCTGAGGTGAACATTAAACTAGTATGATAAAAATAGCAACCAATGATTTGAAGATTAATTTATGCAAATGTGAAATACCTAAGAGAATAGCAAATAAATGAAATACACCAACGCGATAAATAAATAAGAATGAATGGAAAATTATTGAACAATAAAATGAAAATAAGAAAACGAATAAACAGTAAAATGAACATTAGTAAGAATAATAAAAAGAATAACAATTACTACAATAAAACTAAATAAAACAAAATAAACAGAAAAGAATAAGAAACACAATAAATAAATAACACAGCAACACAAACAACATCATTTACTGTGTTACTTCACATCAACGTGTCCAACATTTGTCTTGACTCCATTTTCGTGAATATAACACACATCCCGGTAAAAAAAAAAACACCAACGACAACAATAAATAAATAAACATTAAAAATAAATTCAATATATTTTCCCTAAGATATTTTTTACTACGAAGTCAGGGCAAAAAGTTTGTATACGAATCTTCCTCAACATAATGCGGGGAAGCAGTTCTTTCACCACAGTTATACTCGTAGGTTATACTGTAGAGATCCCCGTGTTCAGAATACAGAGCCACTTATTGACGGTACAGTTACAGCCATTTATTGACGGTACAGTTACAGCCACTTATTGACGGTGCAGTTACAGCCACTTATTGACGGTACAGTTACAGTCCAAACTTCTTGTACACTTGGGGGCGGTTGACAACATGTGAACGCTGCTTGCATTATAAATTGTCAGAATAAAAAACTAAAAAAAAAATCAGATACTAAGAAAAAACTGAGTAAATTAATGTTAAAATATCAATCTACCTTACCTACATCACCTCCTTAAGTAGATGGTATATTATCCAGCATGTCCAGGGAATACCCGAGGCACCGACTCTATTTAGAGATAGTGAAGAAAACAAATTAAGTGAGATAGTAGTGACTAGTAACGATGTTAGTAAGCAAATAGACAAACTAAAGCCTAATAAGTCACCTGGTCCCGATGAGATATTTGCCAGAGTATTAAAGGAATGTAAGGAAGAGCTTAGTATGCCCTTAGCAAAGTTGTTTAACATGTCCTTAAAAACAGGTGTAGTACCAGAATCCTAGAGGATAGCGAATGTAATACCGATTTTCAAGAAGGGGATAGATCACTTTCCTCTAACTACCGCCCAATCAGTCTAACATCAATAGTAGGCAAATTACTGGAAGCAATCATTTCAAACTCTATTCGAAATCACCTGGAGAAGCACTGATTGATCAATGATTCCCAGCATGGCTTCACAAGCGGACGTTCTTGCCTAACTAATCTATTAACATTCTTTTCATCAGTTTTCGAATCGGTGGACGAGGGGCACAATTATGATGTGGTTTATCTCGACTTTAGCAATGCCTTCGACAGAGTCCCCTACGAAAGACTAATTAGAAAGGTAGAAGCTCATGGCATCAAAGGTGACATCCTTAAATGGATTAGGGCGTGGTTACAGGACAGGAAACAGCGAGTGAGCATTAACGGCACTAAGTCCCATTGGAGCAACGTCACAAGTGGCGTTCCCCAAGGCTCAGTACTTGGACCACTATTATTTATTATATACATAAACGACATAGATATCGGCATTGACAGCAACATCAGTAAATTTGCTGATGACACTAAAATAGGGCGTGTTATCAAATCTGACGAGGACTCGGCAAAACTACAGGAAGATCTAAACAAATTTTTCGAATGGTCTGAAAAATGGCAGATGAAATTCAACGTCTACAAATGTAAAGTACTCAGTATAGGAGATGTAAACAGGGAAACCAGATACCAGATGAACAACGATGCCATAGAGAAATCCGACTGCGAGAGAGATTTAGGAGTAATGATAAGTAGGAACCTTAAGCCAAGTAAACAATGTGTTTTTGCTCGTAACAAGGCTAATAAAGTACTTGGGTTCACCAAGCAGTTCAGTTCTGGTCACCGTATTACAGAATGGATATAGAATCCTTGGAAAGAATTCAGAGGAGAATGACAAGACTAATCCCGGGCATTAGGAACCTTGAGTATAGAGACAGGTTAAAGCTTCTTAATTTGCACTCCCTTGAGAGACGTAGAGCGAGGGGCGACCTGATAGAGGTGTATAAGTAGAAGGCAGGGCTAAACAAAGGTGACATTACAAAGGTACTCAAACTATCCAACCAGGAGCGAACTCGTAACAATGGTTTTAAATTAGACAAATTTAGATTTAGGCTTGAAATAGGTAAATACTGGTTTGGAAACAGAGTAGTGGATGAATGAAACAAGTTACCAAATATCATCATTAACTCGAATACCCTGAATTGCTTCAAACATAGGTTGGGTGTAAACGGGACTGCCCAGTATGGGCCAATAGGCCCGCTGCAGTTTCCTCCATTCTTATGTTCTTATGTTCTTATGTATTGTCTAAAATAATACAGTATAATTGGTTATTTTACTTCAATTATGACCTTGTGTGATAATAAGACATAGTACCATAATAAACCTTTTCTCGAACTGTTAAATAACTCAACAAAAATAATAATAATCCATTCTAAACAACGGATTATCAGACGTAGATGTCATAATTCAGCTCATCATAATTATACATACACTCTCGTGTATAAATTCCACCGTCAAAATTTGTATTGTCGGAAGAAGTTTTACTGTCTGAATGTCTGTCTAATTCTACAAAAACTCTCCGTTAGTATCTGTCTATTTCCTCTGTTACCTCATCACTTAAGAGTATTACAAAATATTACCACAGACTGTAACACATGATGTGCAATGTGCATACTCATATTTATAATCCTGTGTATTTTATAACTGAAAGAAAATACAGGTACAGGAATATTTAGTTACTCTTGCGGTATACAAAATCATACATCTATCTATCTATCTATCTACTGTATCTATCTATCTATCTATCTATCTACTGTATTTATCTATTTATATCAATTTTATTAACTCACCTGTACCATTAATCATCAGTATATTTATCTTAATCTTCTTCCCATTTTGATTTATTCCTCTTAACAATGTATGTATCTACACCCACAAACATACCTACTATCCACTCCCAAACAACCACAAAAAAAACCTACTATCCACTCCCTACACCCACAAACATACCTACTATCCACGCCCTACACCCACAAACATGCCTACTATCCACGCTCTACACCCACAAACATACCTACTATCCACTCCCAAACACCCACAAACAAACCTACTATCCACTCCCTACACCCACAAACATACCTACTATCCACGCCCTACACCCACAAACATGCCTACTATCCACGCTCTACACCCACAAACATACCTACTATCCACGCTCTACACCCACAAACACACCTACTATCCACGCCCCACACCCACAAACAAACCTACTATCCACGCCCCACACCCACAAACAAACCTACTATCCACGCCCCACACCCACAAACAAACCTACTATCCACGCCCTACACCCACAAACAAACCTACTATTCATGCCCTACAGCCACAAACAAACCTACTATCCACGCCCTACACCCACAAACAAACCTACTATCCACGTTCTACACCCACAAACACACACTACTATCACGCCCAGCAACACCCACAAACAAACCTACTATCCACGCCCTACGCCCACAAACAAACTTACTATCCACGCCCTACACCCACAAACAAACCTACTATCCGTGCCCTACACCCACAAACAAACCTACTATCCACGCCCTACACCCACAAACAAACCTACTATCCACGCCCTACACCCACAAACAAACCTACTATCCACGCCCTACACCCACAAACACACCTACTATCCACGCCCTACACCCACAAACAAACCCACTATCCACGCCCTACACCCACAAACAAACCTCATGCTTACACCCACATATTGGTTATGCTAAACTATATTACTGAGCCAAAAACTGTGATATTTTCCTTGGTTCAGATGGTTGAAATTTTATTACTACTACGACAAAAATATTGTATGAATGAATAAAGATAAGAAACATACCTTAAATGATAACAGAAGTAATTGTTAATTGAAGATGAGGCTCACAGCACAGACAGCAGTCTCATAGAAGTCGGAGCTGTGATGTCAACATTCCAATAATGTTTCAAGTTCATAACAGTGTTGTGAAAGTTCATTTATCCGTATTAACACTTCTTTTAATTGTTCTTACTAAAAAAAATAATATAATTCGACGTAGACATCTGTAATATAAAGTACTGGAAGAACTTTCATAAAATATAATGATGATTATTATTTGTCGTAAGGCAGCTATCGGGTGGGGGTAGCCACCCGAAGTTGTTTCCAACATTTCAGGGATATGCGTACTGTTCCCTTCCGATACCTCGTTTATCGGGATGACTATTAATAAACCAGCACGAATACTATCAATTGGCATTGTGCTTCGTAATGACTATCAATCGACCCTAAGACCGAGATAAGAAAAGCAAAGAGGAATAATGAACTGAAGATAGCAAGGGGGGCGAAGACAAACCCCAAAGGATTCTACCAAATGTAACAAACTAAAACACGAGATAAGATTGGACCAATACAGTCAGATACCGGCGAGCTAACTGATAACGACGGAGAAATAAGCGATAATCTGAATAAATATTTTTCAACAGTTTTCACCACCGAAAATTTAAACATGATACCCGAGGCTCCGACTCTATTCAGAGACAGTGAAGAAAACAAATTAAGCGAGATAGTAGTGACTAGTAACGATGTTAATAAGCAAACAGACAAACTGAAGCCTAATAAGTCACCTGGTCCCGATGAGTCACCTGGTCCCGATGAGATATTTGCCAGAGTATTAAAGGAATGCAAGAAAGAGCTTAGTATGCCCTTAGCAAAGTTGTTTAACATGTCATTAAAAACAGGTGTAGTACCAGAATCCTGGAGGATAGCGAATGTAATACTTATTTTCAAGAAGGGGGATAGATCACTATCCTCTAACTACCGCCCAATGAGTCTAACATTAATAGTAGGCAAATTACTAGAATCAATCATTTCAAACTCTATTCGAAACCACCTGGAGAAGTACAAGTTGATCAATGATTCCCAACATAGCTTCACAAGCGGGCATTCATGTCTAACTAGTCTATTAACATTCTTTTTTGTCATGGGTTCGCGTTAAACTTACCCGCGCCAACCAACTCAAAGTTTGTTTTACAGAATGAACGCCAGTCATAACTGGGACATGTATTTTCAGTGGTGTATGTTAACCAGCCTTTGAGGGGTGGGCAGTGGAACAGTATTGTACTGTTCATCGCTTCACACCCAGAAACCTCATTTTAGTAGTATCCCTGAGCCATGGGTTGAGTTAAGACGTCGTCTCCATCTCTCCCTCCTGAAGGGGGCGGGACACCACACCACACAGGTCCTCCACTCGTCACGTGAGGCAAATGCGTCGACACAAGACTAAGTGTGTTAACCTAGGTTTGTTATCCCCGTGGAAATATCAGGTGTGGAAGCCTGGTTGCGACAAAAGCAATCCAGGCTGGTCTATTGCACCTAAATGGTTAATTCAAGTCACGCTTACCAGTTCTCCTTGCCGAGATAACCGTCTACAGTGACTGTCAGTGACGCGAGACAATGTGTGGTAACCCAAGAGTACTTTTTGTTGCTATGGCCCGTGGAAAGAAGTTCTTGTGCTGAAGTCTGGTTGCGACAAAAGCAATCCAGGCTGGCAGTAAATGTATCACTTGAAGAATTCCTTAATTCTGTTAGGTCATACCCATAGTAGAGTAATCACATGTGTCCCCAAGTTAAAATTCTCTTTTAGAAGATTAATTTTATTACAGAGTGAACGTGAGTGAATCATATATCCATGCAAATTGTAAATCATTGTATGGAAGCTTGACAAATAAATGTAAGTGCAATTATCTGCCCGTATCTGTGATCCTATCTTATTATTACTAAAGGTAATGACTGATTGGTTATGACAATGACATAGTATAACCAATAACTTAGATGGATGTTGGAAATTAAATGAATTCATTAAATCATCATTTATCAAGTATAAATCATGGAATGTCGAGTGGTGGAGTGAACTTCTACGTAGATACGCCATAATCTCCTGTAAGTAATCAGTGTGAAGGTATCAAACTCTACGGTAAGAAATACGACATATTATTATCTTTATATAATATAATCCACTCCTACTACCACCGAACCACCCAAAACCATGACACTTTTCATCGGTTTTCGAATGGGTGAACGAGGGCACAATTATGATGTGATATATCTCGACTTTAGCAAAGCCTTCGTGAATTCCCCACGAACTAATTAAGAACGGTAAAAGCGCATGGCATCCAAGGTAACTATCTTAAATGGATTGGGGCATGAATTCGGGACGAGGAAACAGCGAATGGCATAAACAGCACTAAATGGCATTGAACAGCGTCCGCTAGTGGAGTTCCCCAAGGCTCAGTACTTGGACCATTATTATTTATTATATACATAAACGACATAGATATCGGCATAGACAGCAACATAAGTAAATTTGTTGATGACACTAAAATAGGACGTGTAATTAAATCTGACGAGGACTCTGCAAAACTACAGGAAGATCTAAACAAATTTTTCGAATGGTCGGAAAAATGGCAGATGAAATTCAATGTGGAAAAAATGTAAAGTACTCAGTATAGGAGATGTAAACAGGGAAACCAGATACCAGATGAACAACGATGCCATTGTGGAATCCGACTGCGAGAGAGATTTAGGAGTAATGATAAGTAGGAATCTTAAACCAAGTAAACAATGTGTTTTTGCTCGTAACAAGGCTAATAAAGTACTTGGGTTCATACAAAGGAGTGTTAGTTACAAGACTAGCGAGGTCATCTTAAAATTATATCTAGAGCTTGTGAGACCTTACCTGGATTACGCAGTTCAGTTCTGGTCACCGTATTACAGAATGGATATAGAATCCTTGGAAAGAATCCAGAGGAGAATGACAAGACTAATCCCGGGCATTAGGAACCTTGAGTACAGAGACAGGTTAAAGCATCTTAATTTGCACTCCCTCGAGAGACGTAGAGTGAGGGGCGACATGATAGAGGTGTTCTGTATATAAATGGAAGTCAGGGTTAAACAAAGGGGACATTACAAAGGTACTCAAGCTATCCAACCAGGAGCAAACTCGTAACAATGGTTTTAAATTAGACAAATTTAGATTTCGGCGTGAAATAGGTAAACACTGGTTTGGAAACAGAGTAGTGGATGAATGGAACAAGTTACCAAATATCATCATTAACTCGAATACGCTGGATAGCTTCAAACATAGGTTGGATGCTTATATGAGCAATAGGGGCTGGGTGTAAATGGGACTGCCCAGTATGGGTCAATAGGCCCTTTGTGTGTGTGTGTGTGTTTCAGGTGCCAGGTATGTTTCAGGTGTATCAGGTGTATGCTTGTTTCAGATGTATAGGTGTATGCTTGTTTCAGATGTGTCAGGTGTGTATGTTTCAGGTGTCAGGTGTGTACTTGTTTCAGGTGTCAAAGTGTGTCTACTTCAGATGTGTCAGGAGTGTATGTTTCTGGTGCCAAGTGTGTTTCATGTGTGTCAGGTGTGTGTTTGTTTCAGATGTGTCAGGTGTGTGTGCTTCAGTTGTGTCAGAAGTGTGTGTGTGTTTAGGTGCCAGGTGTGTTTCAGATGTCAGGTGTGTGTTTATTTCAAGTTTGTGAGGTGTGTGTGCTTGTTTCAGATGTCAAGTGTGTGTGTGTGATTCAGATGTTTGTGTGTGTTTCAGGTGTGTCAGGTGTGTGTGTTTCAGGTGTATTAAGAGTGCGTGTGTGTTTCAGGTGTGTCTGGGGTGTGCTTGTTTCAGGTGCCAGGTGTATTTCACGCGTGTCAGGTGTGTGTGTATGTGTGTGTATGTGTGTGTGTGTGTGTGTTTCAGGTGCCAGGTGTGTGATTGTTTCAGATGTGTCAGGTGTGTGCTTCAGGTGTATGAGCGTGTGTGTGTGTTTCAGTGCCAGGTGTGTGCTTGTTTCAGGTGTGTCAGGTGTGTGTGTTTCAAGTGTGTTAATAGTGCGTGTATTTCAGGTGTGTCGGGGGTGTGCTTGTTTCAGGTGCCAAGTGTATTTCTGAGTGTCGGGTGTGCGTGTGTTTCAGGTGCCAGGTGTGTGCTTGTTTCAGGTTTGTCAGGTGTGTGTGTTTCATGTGTGTCAGGTGTGTGCTTGTTTCAGATGTGCCAGGTGTGTGCTTCAGGTATGTCAGGAGCGTGTGTGTGTGTTTCAGGTACCAGGTGTGTGCTTGTTTCAGGTGTGTCAGGTGTGTGTGTTTCAGGTGGGTCAGGAGTGTGTTTGTGTGTCAGGTGTGGCATGTGTGTGTGTGCTTCAGGTGTGTCAGGGGTTTGTGTGTGTGCTTCAGGTGTGGCAGGTGTGTGCTTGTTTCAGTTGTGTCAGGTATGTGTGTTTCAGGTGTGTCAGCTGTGTGTGCTTCAGGTGGGTCAGGAGTGTGTGTGTGTGCCAGGAGTATGTGTGTGTGCCAGGAGTGTGTGTGTGTGCCAGGAGTATGTGTGTGTGCCAGGAGTGTGTGTGTGTGTGCCAGGAGTGTGTGTGTGTGTGTGTTTCAGGTGCCACGAGTCAGGTGTTTTCTCTCTCCACAGACTTGAGAGCTTTGTACCCCTGGTGGTTCACTTGTCCTACGCCATCAGCGACACCGAGTCTAACTACATCTTGTTCTGTAAGTACTGGCACTTGACGCTCCCACCACTACCTCAATTTTTAGGCACTTCTTTGATAATGAGTCGACGTTTGTTATAGTCATGCATGGGCTGATTTACTGGAAAGTATGATTTATTATTACATTTAATATTGTTGTGTGTGTGAGCGTATGTGTACCTAGCTGGTAATACAGACAATGAGAGAGAGTTATGGGTGTTTCAGATACGGAGGGATCCTTCATCTACAGTTTCTTGGGAGGCAGAAGAAATGTGGTGGCGTCTCAGAAGAAGCTGGAGATCTACCCGGAGACTTGGAACCATTTGTGTCACGTGATGGCTGACCCCTCTACATCGTCTATTGGCAGGGAGAGGTAGGTCAATGCACACACACACACACACACACACACACACACACACACACACACACACACACACACACACACACACTCACCATCTGCGAGGGAATTACTACACCACGCCAGGTCCCTCATAACACCATCTGAGGGAACTACTACACCACGTGAGTTCCTCCTAACACCATCTGGGAGGGAGTTACTACACTACGAGTGTGCTGTTCAACACCTACATTAATCTGTATGTTCACTGTATGTTCCTTTACCTTTCTCTAATAATGGCTTTTGCTAAACCACTAATGTATGTAATAAGTTATTTATGTCCAATGTATATTTTCAGCCTTCGGGCTGCAGAATTTTTTCAATAAACCGTTAATTATTATTATTATTATTATTATTATTATTATTATTATTATTATTGTTATTATTATTACACATACACGCTACTACTGCTTTTCTGTCACTCGGAATCGAGTATGATGATCATCAAGCTATGAGATCCGAGGTGACTCGAGAGGCCGATACGTGACCAACAGGGCTGTTCACAGATGTTGCACATGTGGAGGGCTACATCTAGTGCGAGAGGGACAGCGTTAGCGTCTTTCTGGTGCTGGTGCTTGTCTGCCTCGGTATGCAGTCGGGCTAACTCGATAGTATTGGCACCTTCACGTATGATGCACCTCCAAACGTTACGGTGTACAGTGATTTTCTACCAGGTGAGGGGGGCCGATTTAGCACTTTTTCAGCTTTGTCTTAAGACTATCTTTATACCTTTTCAGTTGTCCGCCAGCGTTATGTTTACTGGCGTCTATGCAGGCAACATGGCCAGTCCAACATAGTTGTTCATGGATATTGGTAGCCTCGATGTTCCTACAGTTCGTGTCAGCGAGAACATTAGTTCTCTTGCCTTCTCGGCAAACTCGGAGGATGGAATACAGACTACGTTGGTGAAAGTTTTCAAGTGCCTTTAGGTGCCTCCTGTATGTGACCCATGTCTCGCCGTCATACAGCAGGGTGGGGAGGACCTCTACCCGATACACAGGCTGCTATGTAGATAATTTCAGCTCACTACAGCTGAAGACACATGTACGTAGTCTGCCAAAGGCTTGAGATACACACCTGATCCGATGTTGAATCTCTTCATCAATGTCCGCGGTGGTGGACAGGTGATAGCCAAGATACTGAAAGTGGGTAACATTAGAGAGGGTAGTACCATTAACCTGGATGGATAGTGGAGGTGTGGTTGAACCAGGGGCAGGCTGAAAGAGAATCTGAGTCTTACGCACATTCATCTCAAGAGCTAAGTGTGCATACGCATTTGCGTCGGTGTTAATGATCTCCTGTCGTTCACATTCAGTGTTAGCGACAAGGGTGAGGTCGTCTGCATACTGAAGCTCAGTGATGGAAGTGGCCAACACCTTTGTTCCTGCCTGAAGTCGTCTTATGTTCAGTAGTCCTACCATCCATCCGGTAATGGATGTTCACCCTCGCCGGCTAAAGTGACACTGACACGAGTAAGGAAGGCAGCCAAGAAAATAGAAAGGATAGTTGGTAGGGAAGAACTCAAATTGGGTGCCATTGTGCAGGACACTGCCCGTCATACCATCGTGGAGTTGCCTCACAGTGGGGATGGATGTCGGTGGGCAACTAAAAAGACTGAGTGTCCACAAGAGGACTTCCCTGATGACCGAGTCGAAGGCTTTTAACTATAAGGTTGATGAAGGCCATGTACAAGCCATGACGCTATTCTCTGCACTTTCCTTTGTATCTGGCGGGCAGCAAAGATCATGTCAGTGGTGCCACGTAATGGTCTAAAGCCAAATTGAGATACTAGGAAGGAGTTTTCCGCCTTAAGAAGTCTGTTTAGGACGGCTCGAGCGATAATCTTGCCAGCTATGGACAGCTGCGATTCCGCGGTAGTTGTCACTGTCTGACCTGTTTCCCTTGTTCTTATAAATAATTGACGATGGAAACGTCTTTAAGATCTAGGGGATTTCCTCCTTCTACCATATATTCTCAAGGAGAGAGTGGAGATGGCTGGTAAGCAGAGGTCTTCCTGCTATATACACCTTGGCTTGGGTCCCAGCAGGACCAGTGTGCGCGCACACACACACACACACACACACATAAAGTCTTCCTTCGCCTCCATCTCTTCTCATAACAATATTTTCTCAACCTGGGTAAGATTTGTCAAAATATATAAGAATAAAGTGTGCTAGTGCAGTGTGCTGAAGTTGACTCTACTGGGATATTTACACTGTAACATCCATTAACCTAACCTAACCTAGGTTAGATTAGATTAGGTTAGGTTAGGTTAGGTTAAGCTAGGTTATGTTAAAATAGTTTAGGTAACGTTAGGTTAGGTTATGTTATGTTAGGTTAGGTTAATGTTAAGTTTAGTTAGGTTAGGTTAGGTTCGGTTAGGTTAGGTTGAGTTGGGTTGGGTTGGGTTGGGTTAATACATGCTACAGTGTAAATATCCCGGAAGACCAACTCCATCTCGGAAGACCGTGTACTATAGTAGCCCCGAATAAATAAATAAATTGGAGGAAAGTGCCAGGAAACATACATAAAACTGATATCTGTTGTGTGGTTAGTGTAATGTGGCCACGGAAATGAGCTGTCCTTCAAAAATAACCTCGGTAATCTTACTTAGTCTATAATAAGGAAACGGAAGTACAGTGAACCAACCATACAACGGACTTCTCTCTCTCTCTGTATATTTCGTTAGATGGGTATTTCATATATAACGGACCCTCGATATAACGTGCTTTCATCTCTATACAGTTCGTTAGATGGAGGTTTCACATCTAATGGACTCTAGAATTGTAATGGACTTTCCTCTCCACATAATCCGTTAAATAGAGGTTTCACTTTAAAGTTTTAATATTTTATGTGGATGTGTGTGTGTGTGTGTGTGTGTGTGTGTGTGTGTGTGTGTGTGTGTGTGTGAAACAGCGTCCGTTTTGCAGGAACATGCCAGCGGGGAGGTGGAGGAGGGGACGTACTACCTGAACGGGAGTCTCATCATCGGCCAGGAACAAGATGCTCTCTCAGCCGGCTTTTTACCCGAGCAGGTGCTTATACTCGCTCCTTCAGTATATCAAACATTATTACAATAACCGGTTTTATAAAAATCTCCCGTTCCAACGATTTATTTTTCTGTTGTGTTATTTTAGAGGCGTAAGTCAATATTTCTCAAGCAAATGAATTCTGGGAACAAGAATATTCGTCCGTTATCATTTAGACTAAGTTTATATCACTGCCAGATCTTGAGAGGAGACATCAGTCAGGTGAGTGTGTGGAACAGGGTGGTAAAGGCGTCGAGGTGAGAGCCATGGCTGACTGTCTCACAAACGGCCGAGGCAACTTATTCAGTCTGGACACGTCCCCCCTGGAGCTGTTTGGACCTGTAGTCGAAGTCATGATGGATGTGGGAGACCTCTGCAGGTTCGTGATATTTGTTACTGTATTTCACTTCCAGTTAATGTAATATTCAAATACAAAGTTTATATTGATGTACAATAGGGTGTGTCATACGAAGGCGAATTTTTTTTTTTTTGAGTTTGAAAAATCGGCCCATGGTATTAATGATGTAGTTCTATGTGCAGAATCATGTGATATCTTCAGATTTGAAAAGTTTTTATTTTTTGCTAGGTAAATTTTAACTTGAAATCTTATGAAAATTCAGTATTCCCACCTTTTACCAACACCACTAAATAGCTTATTTAAAGTAAAGTAAATGTATCAGGTTAATTTATTAGGATGAAAATGATCCAGAATAGTGAAACGAATGATCTTGACACATTTATTAAATTTAATATTCCTTTAGAAAACAAAATCATCAAATACAAAAGCCGGTTTTACTACTACGACCCGGTGTTGCTGCACACCATAGAGAACATGTCTTTCTTGCTTCTGTTTCCACTCATCACCTCCTGCTGACCACCTGAGCTCGGATGTAGCCTTCCCTCCTCTCCTGTGCACACGTGACTGCTGGCCTCGCTCACTTGCTGTACACAACGCTCTATACTCTGGGTGTGCGAAGGCCAGGCAGGGACATGCATGGGGTTGTCCAGGAAAGCTCTGACTTGAACATTGGTGAGGCTGCAGGTAAGAGGGGGCTCACTGCCAGCCTGGATGTTATCCAGATCTATGAGATCAGTGAGGGTCTTGGCACCTAGATTGACTTCAGGAGTCTTCCTGACCCTGAAGGAATCGTCACCAACTGATTCGTCATGCCCAGATCCTCTCATAAGTCTCATATCCAAGATCTTTTTGACTGCCACTCTTCTCTCCTCCTCATTCTTACTGCAGAGCATTGTCTGCAGAACTGCCTCGGGATGAGCATACCAGGAAGATCTCCTCACAGTCTGCTCCACAATCTGAACAACCTTCCTTGGCTGACTCCTCAGGAGCTCAAGCTGGAAGAGAACATGCCTCGGACCTTCGGAGAACGATGACTTGACCTTGGTGTTGAACCAATTTGGCAAGTAGACACTCACGATGAATTGGACAATAAGTCTCAGGTTGTGAAGCTGGTTCCCTTTCAGTTTATGATGAGCGACCCAAATTCTGCAGAACCTGAGAGCCGTTGTGAGCCACCTAGAATGTAAGACTGGACCTATCTGCAGGTAAGCAAGTCTATCAGGCATGACCCCAGTTTTGATGGCACTGCAAATCATGTAACCATAGTACTGGTCAGGTACTCAGGTCGTCAATGACAGTATGTGCAAGCTCAACGAGTGGAGGGCCAACTGTGATTTTTTCAAAGCTCGGATTTATTTCTAACTCAGTGGCAGAGTCCAGCATCTTGCCAAGAGGACCAGACCATCTGTTGTTTGAAAGAGTCTTGCCATCCAGCTCCTGGATCAGATGTCTGAGTGGCAACTCGTTGGTGTGGAGGTCACAAACAATCCAGACCAGCTTCCTCCCAATCTTCCGCTCTATCCACTGTATGACCCCCCCTTGCCACCCTGTGTTCGTGTTGGTGCTGTCCCCTCCAATGGCCTGCAGGGTCTGGTCTACGTTCCTCTCTCTGAGCCAGTTCACAATGTTATCTGCCACTATCTCAGCTGGTTTCCTGATGTCATCTTTCTCTGGAGTGAAATGCCACAAATACTTCCCTCCTGGTTCACTGCAGCAGGAGTAGTGTTCCTCCTTCACCATGGCAGGAACAACTTGTCAGAATCTCCAACTTTCATGAACACTTTAGTGTCATCCCTTCTCCCATCAAAGAACAAACAATTGATTCCATTTTCTCTTATCCCCTTATCAAACTCCTCTTCTAGGTTACTGACAAGTTTCTCCTGAGCTCTCCTTACTTTGTTATGATCTATCACCAGGTGAACATCATCAGGTGTTATCAAACCACCGTCAATCCAGGCAGCTGTTGCTATCTCTGCAGTTTCTCTGAGACCAGTGTGGTGTTGCATGCTGGCCAGAGCTATGCTCGGGATATCTTTCCTATTTCGAATCTTATGCCTGGAAGGTTTGGGATCATTATTTTCTGGGTTAGGGACAAAGTCACCATTCTCCTGGTCAGCACTCGGATCAGCCATGGGGAAGTCATTAAACTCGGAATCAGCTTGACTCCAATCATCGGCCTTTTTTACCTCACCCTGGGCCTTCTCAAGTCTCTTTTCCTCGGCAACTCTTCTCCTCTTCTGTCTCTCTGTGGCAGCCTCCTGTCTCTTGGACTCCGGAATATCTTGGCTAGAAATCATGAGAGCCCCTATACTGCCAGTCTTCTCTCTCTGTGCTTTGACAAATGCCAGTTCGATCACAGGAATCTTCAGTTCACGCTTGCAAATACAGGAGATGTGGGCCTCGGATTTACAGTCACGATCGCATCCAAACTCAGGACAGAGAACAATTGGGCACTTGCAAGTAATTATGTCAAATAACTGGTCCAGTTGCTTGGCAAAGCTGTCCTTAACTGCAAGTTTTCCTCTCCCAAGAGAGATATCTCTTGCCTTTTCCTAACTGGCTAGCAGTCTCTCACTAATCTTCTTCTGACTTGTTATGACTGGAGGCTTGAACTGAGCGTTAGCCAGAGTGTACTGTGCCAAGACAGCTTTGGTCATATCACTCGCAATGTCTTTGTTTGTGTAAGTTCTTTGGTTCTTTTCACTGATTTGCCTGATTAAAACACCGTAACTCAAAGCATCTCTCAACTGTAGGCAACTCCGACTTCAGGAGCTCTCTCCCAGACCCAAGATAGTGACTGAGATGGCTGGATTTTTGGTTCCTCGTCCTGACACAAGCAGCCATCGCAAATATTATCAACTTATAAATGCATCAGAATCTGAAACAGAAAAAAATATTGTAAGTTGGGTTGTTAAAGAATGAAGTCAGAAAGCAATGTTCACTATTTAATTGTAATGCACTAATGCAGCTGTACGTTAGATTTTCGATAAATTTCACGCTAAAATTTACCTAACAAAAGGTTGCAAAATATTGAAACTGAAATTATTTTCTGTTTATATATACTAAAATCTACCAAAAAAGTGATGGGCCATTAGTTTTAGCTGATCTTCCCTCCTATGACACACCCTACCGTACAATTATGTGGATCAAGAGTGAGGTCCAGAACCATCATGATATGTCTATTTCTTCATATTTTATACAACAGCTATTTATTCTACAGATGATCAAACTGGACTTACAAAATTAAAATGAACTAGAGAGGTTATCTTATGTATATTTTTTAGAAAAAAGGCATTAATGAAGGAGATACTTTATTAGAATCCTAAAAATATTTACTGGCAATGGAGGCTGCAGTGTTAGTAAATATTGAACTAGTAATTGGTGCAAAATTAGACAGTGAATAAAGCAATGCACTATTCTATCTCAAACATCGTATAATATATATTGAGAATTCTTAATGAGAGAAGTTCTAAGCAGCAACAGAGGAATACAAGTTAACGGTAGAATTATATCAAATATATGTTATGCACATGATATTGCTCTTATCACAGAGAGTGAAGAGGCATTAAAAACTGGTTAACATATTTGTGGAAACAGTTGAAGAATATAGGTTCAGAGTTAATACTTACTATAAAACCCGAAAGTAATGGTTGTCTCTAAGTTGGAAAGAAGTAAAAAAAAAAAACCATATTGGTAGGCAACAAGGAAATAAAACAAGTGGAATTTTTTTTTGCATTTTGGAAATAACATTGGCTGTGACTGTAGATGTGCGAAAAATCAAAACAAGAATAGAGCAAGCAAAAACAGCATTAAATAATCTAAAAGATCTAATATAAAGGGAATTAAGGGCACTTTGTGGAAAAGGCTGCTGAAAGCTTTATATGATCTGGATAATTGTATGAGTCAAAAGCGTGGACATTTTCAGCAGACACCAGAAAGAGGTTGGAGAATTTTGAAATGTGGTGTTATGGAAAAAAAAAGAAGTACTAAGATTTAAAAAAAATCAAGAAATATTGTTCAAGTATATGTTAAAAGGAAAAAATAGAAACTTTGGTTATATAATTAGCGATAGAGGAATAATAACAGAAATATTTAATGGGCAAAGTTGAGAGTAGGAGGGCCAGGGGAAAACAGTGACTGAGATGAATAAATGGAATTAAAATCTGGGTTCCCAGAGAGATAAAAAAAATCACAGAGGATCAGTAAAACAGCCCAAAAACGTTTAGAGTCGATGACTGTGGATTGATTAATTGATAACTATCATGTCTAGTATTAACTCTTAATGTCTGAGCTGCTCCAGGCGACATCTTAATCAGCAGCAAAGCGTCTTGAGATATGATTATAACGCCATCATACTCATTTAGGAATTGCAAAATTTTAACTGCATTTTCTGGTGGCTTTTTAAAGTTTGTCACGTGTTCACTTCTCGCCCAGAGCGTCTTGTGTCTTATATGTTACAGTAAGTGTTAATACAAAACTAACGTTTTATTTGTACTTGATCTACAGTACATTAATTGATTATTACTGCAAATTAGTTATATTCACCATATTTCATGTCTAAGTGGTTGCTTGTTACTATGTTTAGTGTACTTAATTTATAAGAAAAAATCTTTTCCTTGCATGTATCTTGCAACTTTGAATTGTTTTTATGGAGAAAATAAGTTTGTTTTATGATGACATGGTTCTTCATGGTGTTATTATGCCACTGTCAAGGGCATTATCAATAACCACCACATGAATAGCATAGTGTTGTAATATTGTCTAAATTTAGTTAATATCTTTTTTTTGAGAAGCCGGTGAAGGTAGGAGACACAGGAATGTACTTCGTCCATGAGTATCTGCAAAAGATAAGATATATATATATATATATATATATATATATATATATATATATATATATATATATATATATATATATATATATATATATATATATATATATATATATATATATATATATATATATATATGTGTGTTTGTGTGTATGTGTGTCCGCACGAGAATCTCGGAAACTACTTTACCGATCTGTAGTGAAGGTGGATGGTGTTATATGTAGTGATGATGATGGATGGTGTTATATGTAGTGATGATGGATGATGTTATATGTAGTGATGATGGATGTTGTTATATGTAGTGATGATGGGTGGTGTTATATGTAATGATGATAGATGGTGTTATATGTTGTGATGAGGGATGGTGTTATACATAGTGCTAATGGATGATGTTATATGTAGTGATGATGGGTGGTGTTATATTTAGTGATGATGGATGGTGTTATATGTAGTGATGATGGATGGTGTTATATGTAGTGATGATGGACGATGTTATATGTAGTGATGATAGGTGGTGTTATATGTAGTGATGATGGATGGTGTTATATGTCGTGATGATGGATGGTGTTATATGTAGTGGCGATGGATAATGTTATATGTAGTGATTATGGATGATGTTATATGTAGTGATGATGGATGATGTTATATATAGTGATGATTAGACAATAAAATAATAATAGTTTAATGCTAAAAAATATACTTTGCTGCACCGTTGTAGTGAAAAACATGGTGGAACTTACATACACCGTTAATGAACTATTGATGGAAGAAGTTTTGGGGACTGAACAGTGAGACAATGTGGAGCCTCCCGGAGGGTGGCGTCCTACCGTGGCCTAGCGGATGAGCAGCCCGGAGCGAACAGCGGACAGTCAGTCACGGGAAACAGATCAGGAAAGGGAATCACGTCTTAATGCTAACAGAAGCCGAACAGCGGACAGTCGGTCACAGGAAACAGATCAGGAAAGGGAATCCCGTCTTAATGCTAACAGAAAGCGAACAGCGGGCAGTCGGTCACAGGAAACAAATTAGGAAAGGGAATCCCGTCTTAATGCTAACAGAAAGCGAACTGTGGACAGTCGGGTACAGGAAACAGATCAGGAAAGGGAATCCCGTCTTAATGCCCAGAGAGAGGGAACAGCGGACAGTCGGTCACAAGAAACAGATCAGGAAAGGGAATCCCGTCTTAATGCTGACAGATAGCAAACAGCAGAAAGGCCTTCTCTAGAAAATGATCAAGCGCATGAAATTCGTTTGAATGCTAATAGACAGAGAGCTGCGGGATCCAGAATTCTAAGAAAGAATACACAGTGGCATCCACTTGCAAGAGCAGCATTTAACTATGACAATGAGATAGAATATGAAAAGTGTCCCTCTGTTGTCATTGGCAACATGGATAAGAAATGTGAACACTGCGGTGCAAAGAAGTATAAAGGAGAATCTGCTGGACTGTGCTGCTCTCATGGGAAAGTACGACTGCCAAATTTGGAAAAACCACCACAACCATTGAAGACTCTCATGCTGGGAACAACACCAGAGTCAAAACACTTCTTGGAAAATATACTGAAGTACAATTCATGCTTCCAGATGACATCCTTTGGAGCTACCAGAGTAGTTCGTGAGCACATTCAAAGTCCAGGGTCAAGTCTATCACAAAGCAGGATCCCTCTTACCACTGGAAGATGAGCAGGCAAAGTTCCTCCAAATCTACTTCATGGGAGATCATGAAAAGCAGACTACTATCAGGTGTGGCAATATTCAAGGTGTCAGACATGACATTGTCCTATCTATCCAAGAAATGCTGCATGAGCGCAACACGTATGTACAGTCATATAAAAATGCCCTGGAAAACATGCCTTCTGACGAGTACAAAGTCGGGATCAAAACAGATACGACCCCTACGGGAGAACATGAAAGAAGATTCAATGCTCCTGTAGTTGATGAAGTAGCCATCCTGATTGTCGGTCAAGAGTTTGAGAAACGAGACATCATACTCAAAATGAGAGACGAGTCACTCACAAGAAGAACATGATGCCACAGGTACTGGAAGCTACAATACTGACAAGAAAAGCTAAAGGAGACGACTTTTTTATACCAAGTGTGCCTCTCATCACCACTGATCTGCCATTTGAGTTCAAGCGACTTCAGTTCTCGGTTAAAGTGAGCCTTGCCATGACCATCTACAAAAGCCAGGGACAGTCTCTAAATATGGTTGGCCTAAACCTGGTGTTTCCTTGCTTCTCTCATGGACAGTTCTATGTTGGATGCTCCATAGTGGGAACTGGCAAAAATCTGTACATACTTGCTGCTAATGGCAAAACCAAAAATGTGGTCTACCTTTATGCACTACAGTGAGACAATGTGGAGCCTCCCGGAAGGTGGCGTCCTACCGTGGCCTAGCGAAAGAGCCGCCCGGAGGGCAGCGATTCCGCTAGTTGTTATATAAAACTAAATAGCAATGTAATAGTGATATCATAATGTCAGTCTCTTGCAGCCTCTTGTCAGGTTCAACACACTGAGGCTGTGTCGCGCTCCCTCCCTCCCTCCCTCCTCTGGTCACTTACGCAATAAAACTGGACTGGTTTTATAATTGTCTCAAACAACGATATAACAAATTACTACAGTACGATCGATTTGCTCAGAACTTCAGTTTAGTATCGTCTCAAACCGACCATACGAATAGATTTGGTTTTCTTTTGTAATGCACATTACCGAATGTCTATTTTCATTTGATTTTCAATTATTTCCGTGTATACTTTATATATTTTTTACAGTATTTAGAATTTTATTGATTATAATTAAAATAATTATAAGAGGATATAATTTTCTCTTACCTCGAAATTTTGTTTAGCGATTTGAAAAGATTCACACATGAATCTGGTAAACTTTGTTTTTTCATGAGTGGCATCACTGACAACGACCCGCAGGTCCAGTAAGGGTAGGGTTGACTTTACACCATCCTTGACTGTATCTAGAATTTTTGTTCGGGACTGTACATATGGGAAGAGTGAGCCGATCCACAGCTTTACAACCTTGACCCCAACCCAGGTGGAAGTGTAGGATATAATTTAAACTCTACCGAAAAAAGAAAATTAGATGACTGCTGATAATATACCGCACTAAGATTATTCAACGACTTGGCAGACATTATCACAGACTAAAGAGGTGCTACACTCGCCGCAAAGAACTCTCCAACAGCTTGGCACGTCAGATTTCAGAATGAGCAATATTGCTCGTGTCATCTCAGAAGAGTTGTTATGCTTGATTACGAAGTGACTCTCAGTATTTCGTAATAATATTGCTCGTCATTATAGTATTTACAGGTGAAAAGAAGTAATTTAATTTACAATAAATCTTCCTCAGAAAGCAGTGTTCAGTTTCTCGCTCGGTTTGTCATATTAGAGCGTTTGAAAACTTGATGTGGCAAGTGTACTCAAACACTGATACTTCTCTCAACAAAAGAATAGAGTTGAAGTTTAAAAGTCTAGTTAAGATCCATCAACCTGATAAATGAGGTATTTGAAAACTGCTAAATAAATATAGAAGGATTGTTCCATGAGTTTCGTATCAGGGGTCTCTTAACTTATTTAAAACCTTTTTAAGGAAAATTTTTGGAGGGGTGTGGCCAGTCAGGCGAGGGTGCAAGAGAAGATGTTTGGAAGATAAATTACTGTAAACTTAAAACTGTTTGATTCATTTACACGTCAGTAAATTACAGTTTAATAAACCAAGGGAATTGAGATCCTTAGTAGACAACGCAACGGCTCTCACCTTGTTCAATTTTGGTGATATTAACTGGAACAATGAAAACTAACCGAAAAACATTAATAACTCGACAACTTTTGGTATGAGGACTAAGTGACAATTTACTACTCGAACGCATTACAGATCTGATTCACATCACATGAACACAAACATCAACACCACTGAATCTCCTTATAACGAACTAGGGGTATGGTGGTCACATTGAAATGTTTGGTACTAGTCATCACGTGACACTATCCTTCAGATTCAATTATTACTTTGTCCATGACAACAGTAAGACATGGTTCAAATATTAAAATGGTGATTTTAATATTATGAGGGAGGGAGCAGGGAGCTTTGATTGGCCTAATTTGTTGAATAATAATGATGCGGATTCTTTATGGAAAATTAAAGTGGGTAAAGTTAAATACTTGATGGAAAATTTATATACCTGTAGCCAATATCAAGCCGATTAGTTCAAGATTAATCTCGAACCTGTTGGACATGAACTAAATGACACTCGTCAAAGTTAAAAAGAAATCTTAAACTAAGGTCACACTAGAATTTTCCGTGTAATAAATCCACGATAGCATTTTATCCACCGGCAATAAGTCAACGGTACGATCCGCACACTGGTCACACTGGCGAAAGGAACCAGGGGCCAGGCGCCCAGCTCGTACGGCTAGTTTGAACTCAGTTGGAGAGCTGGATGGCTTCATTGTGTGTTTCTATGACAGTATTAACCGCTTTAGTGAGATTTGTGGTCCTGTTAAAGAAGACTCAGACGGAAAAGTAACGATTATAGCGTCCAAGCGATGTTTGTTACAAAAGTAACGCAAGTACTCTAGAATCAAATGAAATTTCCGTCGTGATATATTATTATAATTATTATTATTTTATTATTTACTGTGAAATTTTTGCTTGTGTCTTGTTATTGAAATACACTCTTTTATATTTTAATTTTATTTTAATATTAATAAGAAAAAATAAGAACGGTGTAAATTTTATTAATACAATAGACTCTATAAAAAAGTTCAACCTGCAGTACCGTGGATTTTCAGACCTCTCCGTATCGTTCCACTTTCGACAACAAATAAGTTGTCGCTGTAGAGACAACTTGAGGAGTTCCACACTTCACACATCGCTCCTGAACTAAGAAGACCTCTCAACAAAACCTCCTGCAGGACCCGAAACTGTGAAGACCGCCCTCTCTCTTGTGCCATTGTTTGGCCATCTTCCCGGACAGGACCATCCACGACTGACATCGTCAACAACAACTCACGAGCGTTTTCGGTTTATCCAGCATTAGCTTGCTCTCCCCACTGGTGGTGTGAGTGACCCACACTCCAGCTGGAGAGCAGTTATAGCGCGATATTCCCGACGTGGGTTGAGCTCTTTTCCTTCTACTGCTATTTTTTTCTTTTTCGCTCTGGCCTAGGGACCTGCACCCTCAAAAGTGTATTCGTCCTGCGGTCCCCCCTGTAACTGTTCACCTCCCTCCCAGGAGATTGTGAACACGAAAGGGGGTTGGAGCAAAACCCATCCCAGCCGAGTCTTTCCAGGAAAACCGTGATCGTGCGGTTCCACCTGGAAAGAGGGTAGCAATCCTTATCCTTCCCAAATAGGCACACTTAGCTCACGTCTATAAGTGAGCAGTCACATACAGTAGGAAGTAGGCTTCCCCAACGGGGCTCCGGGAGAGAAGCTCAGGAACCACTCTACGACCACCAGCCAGTGGGGAGTGCTGTAATTCCTCTGCTACTTACTCAACCGGAATAGGTAGGATTTAAAAAAAAAAAAAAAAAACCGGTTATGGAGCGCGTACGCCCTCCTAACCGCGACCCCGGCCTGAACCGCCAACCTGACGACCCGAACTACGACAGGCTCCGCACAGAGAAAGCGGACCAGTTATGCTCCTTCAATGAAGCCCTGAAAAGCAGGAACACTGCCACCACCTCCAACAACTCCACCACCACTGCTACCGCCACTGAGGACGACAACTGGACGAAGGTAGAAAATAAAAAACGCCGACGTGCTTCTTCGGGAAACGAATGCCGTCAAGCAGCCCAAAAGGCACCCATCACCACCACCAGCTCACCTCCAACGACACTGCCAAAATTCCGGATCACGAAAACGGACACAAAAACGACATATGCCGCCATCACAGAGATAGAAAAGCAAAATCCACTGGCCAAGTTCTCAGTGCGGCCCAACCTAAAGGGGGAGATGATTATTCACCCCAAAGACAAGGACTCCGCCACCACCCTCGACACTTACCTGCAAAACACCACCACCGTTGCATCAACCAAGCTAGACCCCGCCCAGAAACTGATGAAGTCGGTAGTCCTCCGGTACCCAAAGGAACTACCCCTCGAACCCCTGGAGAACCACCCGAAGATCTTAAAAGCCGAGAGATGCTCTCCCCTGTCCGATAACACGGCCACCACAAAACAAGTGCTCATAACGCACTACGGTTCACCCCCCAGCACCATAGACCTCAAAACCTGGGGGATCTACGAAGTGAGGCCCTTCGTCCCAGAGCCCCTGCGGTGCTTCAGATGCCAGAAATACGGGCACCATCAGACAAGGTGCACGTACAAGGAAATCTGCGCAGTCTGCGCACAGAAGCACGGCACACACTCCTGCCTCACCAAGCTGAAAAATGGAGAAAAAATTGCCCCCAAGTGTGCCAACTGCGGGGGCAAACACCACGCCTGGAACCCTGGATGCTCCGAGAGGACAAGGAGGGTCCAGGCAAACCGGCCAGCTGCAAGACCGGCCCCCACCGCCTGCACACCAGCCCCACCAAGTACCTTCGTGTGGGGAACCCAAAGGCCAAGACAACAAAGCCAACCTCCTCAGCCGGTCAACACCCAAAGTGCAGCCCAGTTTCCTGGCCTCACTACGGCCACACCTCAGCCACCCAAGCAGCAGACAACGACAACCACGAAAAAGACAAAAGAAGCACACACCAAAGCACCAGAAGGAATGATACACGTATCAGACCTAGCCAAGGTACTGACAACCTTCGCGGAGGGCCTAGCCGGACCACTGGGCCACAAGATCCAACCCACACAGCTCCAAATACTCATGGGGAGCGTCCTCGGGCAAGTCGCCACAGCTCCAGCCACCTCAGTGGAGGAAGCCACGCCGGTCCTCACACGAGTGACAGCCGAGGTACACTCTACACCGAAGAAGGCCACCAGAGAACCCAAGATACCGACAGCTCCCAGAAAGAAATTGGTCGTTTCAACTCCCCTGAACCGAACCACGGCCCACAAGGCAAAAACCACAGAACACGAAGATATGAACCTGATCCAGTTGGAATCGAACTTGGACATCTCCATCGAGGACCACCAGAAGTCCCCGATGAAACAGTGGTGGAAAACATCAGCACCCTGAACATCCTAACATGGAATGCTCAGGGCATCAAAAACAAGAAACACCTCCTACAAGAAGCAGCAGCCAAGGACAAGCTTGACATCATACTGCTACAAGAAACACTTCTACAAGAACACCACTGTTTCAAATTCAGTGGTTACAAGACATACAGGAGGCATTTCACGCAGGCGTCAACAAGAGGATGTATGATCCTGGTCAAGTCAAGCATACCCTCCTCCGAGGTCACGCAGCAATTTCCATGTGGGGAAAACATCGAGACACAAGCCGTCAAAGTAACCCTCCAAGAACGGGAATTAACTGTTCACAACATCTACAAGAACCCAAGGGGCTCACTGGAGGTGACTAAATTATTTGCTTCGGCCGCTGACCACGCCACACTCATAAGAGGGGATTTCAACGCACATCATCCCTTCCTAAGCTCGGTAAGCCCCGAGATACACCCGAGATCTGCTTCCTGAACACCGGAGAGCCCACCCACACTAGGGGAGGAAGGCTAGATCTAACCTTCGTCTCCAGTGCACTACAGCCTTTTGCCTCCTGGCAGCTACACCCCACGTTGGCCAGCGACCACTTCGCCACCCTAACAACGCTGAAGGTGAACAAACTCCCCACTCCACCCCCCCCCCGAGATGGAGATACAATACCCAAAAGGCAGACTGGGGACTCTTTAAGAAACACCTGGCTAAGTGGCGCGAAAAATCACAGCCGGCCGGCGCAGCACCCGTGGACGAGACAACCCTCCACCAACAATTGGTCGAGGCGTTTCACCAAGCGGCAGAAGAGGCTATCCCAAAAACAAAACCCACATCAAGACAGTACAATGATTACTGGTATTACTGTCCCAGGGTGAAAGAACTCAACCACAGAGTGAACATGGCCCGAAGAAACTACAGGGGACATCCCACGGAAACAAACAGACATCTCCTGCAAGTCATAGTTAAGGATACCAGGGAAGAGAAGGAAGAAATAAAAAACGTAAGCCGGCTCAAGTGGTGCTCCGAACTGAACGAGCACACCTCCCTTGGCAAGATGTGGGCCCAGATCCGAAGGGCATCTGGGAAGGCAACACCACCACCACCAACCCATCCCAACCCAGAAGAGGAAGCCGAGAGACTTGCAAAACTGTTCTCTGACCGAGCAGCAACGAAAAACCTCCCGAGACAGGCGGAGACACAACGGCGTCTGCGACAGGTCAGACTGCAGATGATCGAAGAGGCCTGCAACAGTGAAGATGACACCGACAGACCTTTCAACCAGCAAGAACTCCAGAAGACGCTAAAACGAAGCAAGGACACAGCACCAGGGGCCGACAGGATAACCTACTCCATGCTTTCCCATGCCGGTACAGCCGGACACGAGGCTCTGCTACAAGCCATCAATGCTTCGTGGACAGCACAAAGACTCCCACCGGAATGGAAGAAGGCAGATATACAGCCCATTCCGAAGCTCAGAGAACCAGACAAACCGAGGCCCATCTCCCTTCTCAGCTGCATAGCGAAGACGGGAGAAAGAATGGCTCTCAACCGACTCAAGTGGAAAGTAGGCAGCCCACACCCTCACATCTTTGCTTACACCGAGAACACCGGCACAGGCAACAACATCGCCGAGATACTCAGCACAGTGGACTACAAACCAGCTCTGGTGGTCTTCCTCGACCTGGAGAAGGCCTTCGACCTAGCAAATCCACTGGCCATTACAACGACGCTCGCTGAAAAAGGCGTCAAAGGAAGGTTGCTGGGGTGGATCCAGAACTACCTCACACAGAGAGAAGCAAGAGTACGCTTTCAGGGAGCAACCTCAAGCTACAGGGTCCATGAAAACGGAACCCCACAAGGAGGCATCCTCAGTCCAATGCTGTTCAATGTCCTGGTGGAAAATCTAGTCAAACTTCCTTTCAGACAAACAGCCAGGCTCCTATGCTATGCAGACGACTTACAGCTTATAGTAAGAGGATCAAACAGACTAGCCAACACGCAAAACGCACTCCAACTTATAGAAGAGGAGTGCAACAGACTTGGACTCAAGATAAATCCAGCCAAGTCGAAAGCGATGGCCATCTGCACAGACACACCAGACAAGATGCTCTCCATACAAAACACGCCGGTAGTCTGGACCAACACCCACCAGTGTCTTGGAATCTGGTTTGACCAGAAACTCACCTTCAAGCCGCAACTCGAGTATCTCAGGCACAGGACGAAGAGCAGACACAATATAATGAGGTCGCTCACCAGCACAACCGCAGTGCTCAAAGCCTACTACACGGCCGCCATCAGATCGCTGGTAGATTACAGTGCTCCAGCACTCATTGGACTGAGAGAAGACCAAATAGCCAAGCTAGAAGTCATCCAAAATAATGCTCTCAGGACCATGCTCGGAGCACCCATGTGGACCAAAATTTGCAATTTGCAAATGGAAACCGAACTACCACCCCAGGCAGTACGAGTCAAGCAGGTGACAGCCGGTCTCCTAGCCAAAATCTGTAGATCAGATAAGCCCACAGTTGCCAAAATTCGAATCAGTGCCTCTCTCCACCTCGACCACAGAGTGAGAGGGGCCACCTGGTCGCACGAGGCAAGCGAGGTCATCCGACACCTGCAAGCAGAAACACTCGTCAAGAACAACCAAGACACACGAGACAATGGTTACGTGGTTCCTCCACCATGGAGCCCTCCACCAGCCATATTCAAAATTACCGACCTAGGCGATAGTAAAGCCAACCTCCAGAAGGAGGACCTCAAAAAAATAACTCTAGAAGCCATAGCCACCGAGACACCGGCTGATGCAGCATCATACTTCACAGACGGCTCGGTGGACCCAAAACATCATAGATCCGGAGCGGCCTTCTACACCCAAGGTCAGACCCTCCGATGGAGACTTTCCAATGACTGCTCCACCCTACAAACAGAGCTGGTAGCAATCTCAAAGGCCCTACAACACGCTGCAACACAACACAACAAGTCCATCATAATTCACACGGACTCGAAATCGGCCATGTAGGCGCTGCAACACAGTCAACCAAGAGACAACGTCCACATCATTACCTCGATCCTCGCACAGCTACAGGTATTCCAAAGCCAAAACCGCCCAGTCGTCTTACACTGGATTCCCAGTCATGTAGGGATCGGAGGAAACGACGTGGCAGACGAAGCAGCCAAGGCAGCTACACGTTCTAGTAGCGTACACATCCAAGTTCCAGCAAGCGTGCAACAGATCAAGAATCACCTCAGAAAGACTAGCAAGCTCCACATCAAAAAGAGCTTCCTTCACGCATTCAACGCTGGTTCCCAATCAGCCAAATGGTACCTGGCGGCTACAAAAGGGGAACCACCTTTCGCTGACAAGAAAACTCCAAGACAAACCCAAGTCAGCCTTCATCGACTACGACTAGGGTACAAGTGCTCCTGGCAGATGATCGGAAATGACGTCATGGAATGCACCTACTGTCAGGAGCCAGCAGCCAACCCACTTGAACACTATCTCCTCGACTGCGAAGTCGCACAAAGCCTCCGAAACAGAACTCAAATCTCCCAAGAAACACACACAACACCAGCGGCCACTCTAACCCGAAAGGCCCAAACAGACCACATTCACCACCTACTCCGGGTCATCACACGATACCCACCACCCAGATAGCTTAGAAAGTATCCTCTCCCAGCAAGTGCGGACCCCAGTTCGGGGGGCGCGCCACTCCGAAACTGACCACGTCCAAGAGTGGGGGTTGGTGGTAAGCGTCCACTGATCAGTGGTCCGCTCACACTTGCAACCTGCAGTATCCTTCCAATCTGCAGGTGGGACCACCTCCAATCCCAATCCGGTCTGGCTGCTCCTGGAGCTCCAGCCGGAACCATCAAACGGGCCGCCTATAGGCAAAGGCCCGTGTCGGACTACGGTCCGACAATCTCAACAACAACAACAACTGAGGAGTTCGTTGAAAAATCAACGCTATGGATAGAAATTCTAGTGTGACCGCAGCTTTAGAGTTCCAAGAGATGGACCGAGTGATGGATGCTGGGTTCAAAATCAGTCTAAGTCTAATCACAAAGGCAACCCAACCAATCGCCAAAACTTTCTTGTGTTTTACTAATATGAATTAAAGACAGATGTGAGTGTATGATATCTCAGCTCAGGGCAAAATGCAGACATGAAGAATTAATTCCTTCCCTAAGGGTTTACAAGTAGGATACATATTAACCTACCTACTTTAAAGGAGGAATAGTTTGGCATCAGTGCAGTGGTACATAGAGTCCTCAGACGAGTGTATTAGAACTATTAATAAAAAATAGTGATTGCCAATGTATGAATTTTACAGGCCAGTTAGTTTAACTTACAAAGTCTATAGTGCTATAGAGCAGGGGTACTCAATTGACGGACAGCGGTTAGCTTTGGTGCAGATCCCAGCTAACAATGTATGTATTCTAGGCGATTTCAACTTTTCAGGCATAGATTGGAAAAATCAACTTAGCGATAATGAATCTGAAGATTTTCTAGAAGTAGTACAGGATAGTTTTTTATATCAATTCATAAACTCGCCCACTAGAGGAAATAATATCCTCGATTTAGTTCTCAGTAATAATGAAAATCTAGTAAAAGATGTTGGGATTGGAGACGAACTAGGAAACAGTGATCATAAAGCCATATATTTTAACATAATATGGGATGGCAGGAAGAAGGAAAATTCGGCCTTGATCCCGGATTTTAGGAAGGCTAATTACAGTAGCATAAGGAGAGACCTAAGGGATGACCCTATGGTCAAAAGATTAATCCCCCCCACACCTCCGGAAACTGTCAACTTAGGACGGGATAACCCCGAATTTAATTTAGCAGC
>NW_024736438.1:0-12520 GCF_018991925.1 Homarus americanus
GTATATGTAAAAGCTTGTAAACCCGGACCATTACCATCACCATTAAAACTCACCATCACCTCTTCTCTTATATCTCACCATCATTCCTTTTAGCTATCTTTTTTATCATTACTTCTTCATTCATACTTCAGTGGTGCACCAGTAACCCTTCACCAGCATCGGTCCTCTAGTGAATAGTTCCTCTAGTCACCTCACCATCATTTCACCATAATATCACCATTCTCATCGTTACCTCACTGTGGCCTTCCCAAGAACTTCACCATCTCTTTTACTATCACCATCACCTCACCATTACTTCACCATAACACCAGGGTCCGTTGCTACCCACACGATGACGTCACCATCTGCAACGAGGACAATTTTTCTACTCCATGTCCGGTGCTTCTGGCTCGTGTGAGTAACCATAGTGTAGGTGGAGACAGCGGTGGTGAGAGAAAATAGTGTAGGCCTCTCCATTGTGGGTGAGAGACACTCATAATATTTAAAGTGTTTACCATGGAAGCTGTGACCCCCCCCCTAGTTCGCCAGGCCACCGCCAGGGGGACATTAATCAACATTCCAGAAGTTGTATTTATGTTACATGTGGTATTTTTGCAGTTTTTCTTCAATAATTGATTTATTTTCGCAGTTCTTAACGTGATTTTAAACTCAAATAGCAGAGTTACCGTTTCGCTGTTGTTTATAACTGTTTGGTATTCTTTTGTATGTGTTTTGGTAAAGGTTCTTGCAAAATGTCTTCATGATTCACGACACTCATACACACGCCAGTCAAACACGCACACACAAGTGTATCTTGAGTTAGTAGCCAAGATTGGCTGTAAAAGGGCCACACACAGCTTCAATACAATTGTAACTCTGTTATTTGAGTATAAATTCATACAAATCCTGAGAAAAACTACGAAAATATATGAATTATTAAAGAAAAACAACAAAACCACCTTCACAAAAGCCGACAGTAGACCCCTGGCGGTGGCCTGACGAACTACGTCTAGCACCGCCGGGACCAGTTCGAGGCTGGGCCCAGCCAGTTGCTTTTTTTTTTAATGGGAATTAGCCCACCCGGGCACAGATCAAACGACCCACAACGGGGCCTGGGGGGGAGGGGGGGTGCGAAAAAGGAACAGAAATAAATTTAAAATATAGAAGAAAAAGGTTATACTGTGTTAATGTACACCAGGAGGAGGGTTTCTGTTTACTGGGGTTGGCGTCTCTTGGTGCCGCAGTAGGTGATTGGTGCTTTGGTAGAGTTAGTTTGTCTAACTGTCTCTGTCCGTCTGTCTCTCAGTCTCTGTCTGTCTTTGTATCTCTGTTTGTCTGTCCGTCAGTCTGTCTCTGTCTGCCAGTCTATTTTTACAATGTCTGTCACTGTCTGTCTGTGTCTGTGTTTGTCTCGTTCTGTCTCAGCCTCTCTGTCTCAGCCTCTCTGTCTTTCCACTGTGTCGGTCACTGGCTGTCTGTTCTGTCTCTCTATCTGTCTGTCTGTTTTTTGTTGAAAGGAGTTGTTGAGTTAGGTTGTTTTTATTGAGAGGGTTGTCGCTGAGGTTGGGTATAGAGAATTGTAAGTATTTCTGTGCGGCTTTGTCTGGGGGGGGGGTGTTGCTGTGTTTGGAGGTTGGTTGGTATTTTATCTCATTGTATTTATTTATTATTTTATTTTATTTTTTATTTTTTTATTTATTAATTAATTTATTTATTTTTGTTTTGTTAATTATTTATTTATTTTTTGTTGGGGGGCGGGGGGTGGGGGGGCGGTGGTCGGGTATGTTGATTTATAGGATAGGATTCCTTAGGGAGGATTTGTAGACAGACAGACAAACAGAGACAGTTAGAAAAACAGACAGACGGACGGACACAGACAGACAGACATTAAACAGACAGACACACAGAAACAGACAGAAACCGTCAGACAAACGGACAAACACACCGAAAGACACAGACAGAAAAAGACATACAGACAGACAAACAGACGAGCGGAGACAGACAGACAGTCAGAGGCAGACAGGGAGAGAAAGACAATCTTGGCTAATAACTCAAGATAAAGAAGGAATCGCCGTAAATAAGAAGGTCCGGCGCTCTTCTCAGGCTCGACCGCTGTCACCCAAACTGAAATAGACAACTGTCCCTTGACTCACCACGTATCTGATTGAGTTGTTAAGCAACAGGAACACTTTGGTAAAAGAAGAAATAATAACAACTTGTAGGAATCTCTCTGTCTGTCTGTTGGTCTCTGTGTCCGTTTCTTTCTGTCTGCCTGTCTGTCTGTTTGTCGCAGACACAAGCAGACAACTGACAGACAGACAGACGGAGAAATAGAGGGACAGACAGAAACAGAGACGGCGACATAGACTAACATATAGACGAAAGAGACAGACAGACAGAAAAACAGAGGCACAAAATCAGAAAGACAGACAGATCGATATTGTGAGACAGACTGGCAGAAACAGTCAGACACAGAGACACAGATAGATGGGGGATGGGGGGATTCCACACCCTTCCCAGTCGGTGGGTCCTGATACCTTCCGTTGCCAACTACCGGATGGTGCCATTCTCCACCTCCCAGTCGGTGGGTCCTGATACCTTACCGTACACCACCCTACACCACCCACTACACCCCCACTACACCACCATACCCCACACTACACCACCCACTACACCACCCTACACACACACTTCCCAATCGGTGGGTCCTGATACCTTCCGTTGCCAACTACCGGATGGTGCCATTCTCCACCTCCCAGGATGGGTGTGGATGGGGGATGGGGGGATTCCACACCCTTCCCAGTCGGTGGGTCCTGATACCTTACCGTACACCACCCTACACCACCATACCCCATACTACACTACCCACTACACCCCCACTACACCACCATACCCCACACTACACCACCCTACACACACACTTCCCAGTCGGTGGGTCCTGATACCTTACCGTACACCACCCTACACCACCATACCCCATACTACACTACCCACTACACCCTCACTACACCACCATACCCCACACTACACCACCCACTACACCACCCTACACACACACTTCCCAGTAGGTGGGTCCTGATACCTTACCGTCCACCACCCTACACCACCATACCCCATACACACCACCCTACTCACTACCACCCCCACACTACACCACCCCACACCACCCTACACACACACCCAAGTCGGTGGGTCCTGATACCTTACCGTACACCACCTACACCACCATACCCCATACTACACTACCCACTACACCCTCACTACACCACCATACCCCACACTACACCACCCTACACACACACTTCCCAGTCGGTGGGTCCTGATACCTTACCGTACACCACCCTACACCACCATACCCCATACTACACCACCCACTGCACCCTCACTACACCACCATACCCCACACTACACCACCCACTACACCACCCTACACACACACTTCCCAGTCGGTGGGTCCTGATACCTTACCGTACACCACCCTACACCACCATACCCCATACTACACCACCATACCCCATACTACACCCTGGGAAGGATGTGGATTCCCTCTCCTCATCCCCCACTCCCCATCATCCCTCTCACCCCACCCACCCCTTCATCCTCTCACCCTTCCCAGTCGGTGGTTCTTGGTACCTCCCAGGATGGGTGAGAGGATGATGGGTGTGGGTGGGTGGTTATAGTCGGGATGTCCTACACCCCCAATACACCACCCTACACCACCCTACACCACCCTACCCAACACTACCCTATTTTATGACGTATTATTTGTGCTGTCTCAATTCTGATGTTGTTGACAAATGACCAGGAATTACAGTAATTATAAATGTTCTAATTATTATTCTCAATTATATTAATCATTTAAGTTAAAAAAACACCAAAAGAATCGAACGACCCACCGCAACGCAACGAACCCAACGACCCACCGCAACGAACCCAACGACCCAACGCAACGCAACGAACCCAACGACCCAACGCAACGCAACGAACCCACCGCAACGAACCCAACGACCCAACGCAACGAACCCAACGACCCAACGCAACCAGACTAACGACCCACCGCAGCACCAGCGAACCCAGCAGCCCACCGCAGCATAGCAGAACCCAACATTTAGCACCCAACAGACCCAACGACCCACCGCAACGAACCCAACGACCCAACGCAACGAACCCAACGACCCAACGCAACGAACCCAACGACCCACCGCAACGAACCCAACGACCCAACGCAACGAACCCAACGACCCAACGCAACGACCCACTACACTTTTTTTTCGTTTTTTTATTTTTTTATTTTTATTTTTTTTATTTATTTATTTTTTTTTATTTTTTTTTATTTTTTATTTTTTATTTTTTTTATATATATTTTTTATTTTTTTAGCACACCACCCACTACACCCACCCCTTCATCCTCTCACCCTTCCCAGTCAGTGGTTCTTGGTACCTTCTGTTGTTGGCTGACGGATGGTACCATTCCCCACCTCCCAGGATGGGTGAGAGGATGATGGGTGGGGGTTATAGACGGGATGTCCTACCCTACCTAACCTACACCTACCCGAGAGTTTAGTTAATAAGTGATGAACTGGCTTGGCCTTGCCTCGATCTAGGACTGGAGGAGCTAGATAGAGGTACTTACTTCGTCGTGTCACAGGCAGGGGAATTACTATCGACTTTTTGGAAGGTCTATTTATGTTACATTAGCTGTTTTTCCTGTTTTTCTTTAATAATTCATATATTTACGCAGTCAACCTCCAAAAGTAGACGTTTATTAACATAGAGATATAATGGGGCACTCCGTACAACATTCAAGCTATGTGGGCGTGTATGACTTGTCTTCTTGTGTACATGACTCTCGGGTGTGTGTGTGCGTGTATGACTGTCTTGTGCATATGATTGCCATGTATGTGTGTGTATGACTATCTTGTGTATATGACTGCCATGTATGTGTGTGTGTATGACTGTCTTGTGCATATGACTGCCATGTATGTGTGTGTATGACTATCTTGTGTATATGTCTGTTGGATTCTCAAGTCTTTGTCCACTAAATTCCCTCACCTAAACCTTCTCCATTACCACACCCCTCATCCCCCACCCTCCACCCTCACCCCGCCAACCCCCACCCCCCACCCTCACTCCCCCCACCCTTACCCCCAAATGGTGAATTCATCTACTGTAAGTCACTCTTTTAAATTGGGGCATTAAAAAAAAAAAAGCGTCAAAACAACAGAGACTCGACCGGCTCACTACCTACCATGTTGATTGCCCGCACAAGATGGACGAACAGACAGAATCTCATAAAAATAAAGTTCTTTTTTTTCGCCCCCCAGGCTCCGTTGTGGGTCGTTTGACCTGTGCCCGGGTTGGCTAATTCCCGTAAAAAAACCACACACAAGAGAGAGATAGAGAACACAATATCAACTTAGTAAATCATCCTTCCATTTCATTTCCAGGAACAACTTCAGTTCTCCACGAGGTTCACATTACCCGTGGACAGCCATCGTTATTGGAACATGGGGAAATTTCGTCCGGCAACTATTTTTGAAACCAAAAGAAAGAAAATTGATTTGGATGGACATAAAATGTATAAATCTGCAAAGGAATAATATTTGTTATACGATATACTCCATACAGAACAGCACATGCAGAATTGTATTGTTCTTTTTAAAAGCGGTCCATGTTTGTGTACGAAAAATGCCGCCAGCCTCTACAGCGCCGTTTATATCCTCCAAATTCGCCTAACAATCATAAAAGGTAAGCCTTTAAGATAACTAATACAACTAATTTATGTGTAGAAATGTATTGAAATCAAATTGAAATAAAAAAAAGTCGTAAATGGTCTATTTGAAGAGTGGTGAGAACAGCTTCCTCTGGGATGGTGAATGACGTCCTTTATCAGAATTAATATCGACCCAATTTTCGTAATGAGCGCAATTAATAACAGTCCATCACTACCAAAATAATTATTTCCTTAGTATAATTACTTATTAGCCGAGATTTCATATTTTAATAAGTCCAAATATGCCAGGTAACTAGTGCTAGGTACTTCCCAGGCATGTTTCATTTGTGCATCAGTTTAACCACAATTTGCTACTAATAAGATAAATTCAGTGACCTAAATTCATGTTTTATTTTTATATTCCCTTAGTGACTCGATGTATTACAAAAAAGAACTACTTTACGACTTGTTTGGGCCAACAGTTGGAGTGGTGATATTAATTAACTTTGCCATTCACACTGGTAGAATCAAATGTAGATATATTGGCTTTGTATGTCCATGATTTCAACAAAAATGAATAAGTCCTTCTAAAATAAATGGAATTGATGATATTATTATCTTTTTGGCCATCCAGCGAATTTAATGATTTTAAGTTGACCGATTTTTACCAGTTAAGTTTAGGTTGTATCTGCACATCAATATGTCCCTAAAAATCCCATCTAATTCATATTACGCTACATAACATTCAAATGCACAGCGCTTGTAGAACCCCAGAAAACGGGAAACATTGAGAAAGGACAACTCACCTACTCAAGGTTCCTAGACCATGTGTGGTATTGTACCCAGGTATAGTTATATCATATCAAGTGTATGTATTCATAGCATTAAGGATCACTCAGGGTAGGCATAAGATGAATGTTAAAGTCCAGTTGAGCCGGACTAGGGTACTGTAAGACTAAGTGTGGAGCAGGGTTTGAAGGTCCTACTATTTACGTCTGTGAGCGTGTAGCGAACCTAACTCCAACAGATATCATATGAAAATACATGAGAACAATGATCGGGAAAAAGGGATAAATGTATCAGAACTATGTGAGGTGTTGACAGTGATCTAGAAACTATACTGGAAAGGAAATATCGTGTATGCGTCGGTATGAATTTAATACACCTCGTAGCCTCACGTGACATATACCCACGACAGGTACAGTGATCAGAGAATCTGAGGTCTGTGTTCAAATCGTGCGCTGTGTGAGAGGAGGACCCCTCATTACAGTTTTTAAGTGAAGTTGATACACCCCCGCCATGATCATTCGGCTTTTGTTTCAAGGCGCGTCATGTACCCGCCTCAGATGCCCGTTGATATTAAAATCCCAGGCATTTAACCAAGCACTAGCAAACCAAGACCTGACCTTAGTGTATAAGTTAGGATTAATATATGTGTTTATAAGAAATGAGGGACAATATACCGTAAAGTGTTCAGGGGAGAACCATAAGAAACAAAAATGTAAATTGAGGATTGGAAACTGTAGGCCTATGTGACGAGAAGCGGCGGGAAGCCGGCCTTAGTCTTTCCCGTTCTGCCGTCAACACAGGTCAGTGTCCTAGCGGGCTGTATCCCGCCCTACAATTAAGGTTGATAAATAACAGTGACTACAGTTTAAAGCTTTGCCGGATATATAAGTGTGATAGGGATGTGTTAAGGGATGGGATAACCGCCCGTCAGGCATTATTGCTTAGTCTTTCCCGTTCTGCCGTCAACACAGGTGCCACGTGGTTGGGGTATCTTGCCGCCCAGCCGCCATTGTCTCCTGGAGCGCCACACCAGGTGGGGAATTACTCCCCACTATACCAGTCCACTATGAACCGGTGGATTCCCAGCGCACCACTCCACATGAATAGTCACAACTAAGGAGACCGTGAGAAACTGCGGTCGTCACTTGGAGCGACCTATAATACCAGGCGTAGAAATAGTGCTGGTATGTCTCTAGGTCAAGCCCTCGTCCTTACCCACCGAGGGCGGTGTGCGAACGAGGGGCCCGTGGTGTAGACCTAAAAGTCACAAGGAGTCACATACTTGCAGGTATGGAGTGTAACAGGTGTGTTGCGATGGTGCTACTATGTATGATAACCGACGGTGCTACAAGCCACACCAGTGGCACAGTCTGATGTGTTAAGGGATATTGTAAGAAGGAACGACCGAGATACGGCGTTCACCGATTGTTGTGCAATAAGTGGGTGGATGACCCGCCAGTAATGTAGGAGTCTGGGGCCCAGCTGGGTAACCAAAATTCCGTTGTTCTTCTGAGGAAGGCCAGTTCATGTATGTTTTTTTACCAGTGTGTTTTATAAGAAATAAATCAATGAAGACATGTTATGGTTCCACCCTTCTTTACCCTTATCGATCTGATCAATGGAAAACCTAACCCAATGCCTAGTTCACTCTGCCCGCTACCTAACGAGCTACATGCTGTCCAGAGGGGGTCTGGTGGCAGCGACCCTTAGAAATTAAGATTAGAGTTAAGTTATCCCCTTAGATTTAGTGACCCCAGATCTGGCAGTATAAATTGGTGGCAGCGGTGGGATGGTTTTTAATCATTGATCAAATCCGAGGGAATTGAAGTTGTGATTTAAAGTTGCAAGTATAGACAAGTATTTTAATGATGGATAATCTGATTTTTGAGTGATACTTGCAGGTGAATAACATTGATTTGAGTACAGAAATGTAAGAAGAATTTTTGAAAATTTATACAGTACTGAAGTCATGTGTGTCATTGTGTGTTTTGTGTTTGTGTTTTATCCAGTGTTAATATGTATTAATACTTGCAGAAGTTGTGGATTAACTTTGGTGACGTTGAGGTAAGGGAGTCCACACTGTGTCTGAGAAGTGTCTCAAGTGGTTCACCTATGGAATACCATAGGACTTTCGGTCTCCAGTTGATGTGAGTTATAATTTTTGGTGCCATGTTAAGAGGTTGCATAGTGTTGTATTATACCATTGATCAATTAAGGTTGTAGTAGTACAGGAGAGTAGTTGTGTTAAGCGGTTCGTATTTGTCTTGGGCCGAGAGGTAGCACTTTAGGTCAAAATGGCTGAGTCAGTAGAACAGGGAAGTACCATAGTTGGGGACACATTGGCAGAGAGATTGGAAGAGGTTTTGCTGATCAACGCGAGACAATACTCGGCGTTAGAAGAATCACAGACACAGGTTAAGGAACTAAAACAAGAACTCCAGGAACTAAAACAAGAACTCCAGCATGCAAAGAACCAAGACACTGATCTAGAGTATGGTGTAGGTAGGGACACAAACCCAACTGACCCACCGGCAGAAAGTGCCCACTCTGTACCACAATCAGGGAACGATACCACACACCCAGGTAGCCTTAGAGTTGATCCAGGGGTTCTGCCCAAACTAACGGACATGGCCAAGAGGGATGATAGGGAAACAGCCGTGTTCAACCTTAGTTATGTTAGAACGTTATCATTGGAAACACTAACAGGGCCGGATTCTGAGAGCCATATTAGAACTTTTTGTAGACAGGTAGAGTGGTTACTGAAGCAGGATGGCCATAGGGTAGAAGCGGCTCTAAGCAGAATGGAGTATTCCGTAGAACAGAGGGTTCTACAGGAATTGGATAGCAAGAAGATGTGGGATTGGAACACCCTTAAGCAAGCTTTGACAAAGTTCGACACAGGCCAGAATACTCTGAGTAAGGCATGGGAAGGTTTTATGAGAGAAGAATATCATGTAGAGGACGAGCCGGGAATATGTGTGGAACGAATGAAGTATAAGCTGGCAGCCATAGAGAGCAAGTTTGAAGTGATACAAGGGAAGGATCAGCTGATGAAAGATGTATTGTATACGGGATTGCCAGGGCAAATGCAGAGAGAGTTAAGAAGATACAACCAGTTAGGCATATCCTTAGAGCCTTTTTTGAATGAGTTGACAAAGTGTAGGGACTGGTATTTGAGATCACAGGGCAGGGGACAACAACATGTTAGACAGACCCGCCAGGGACCAGTACCAGAGGCTTATAGAGCCCAGGGGGACTATCGTAGGAACGAGACGGACGGAAGACCGGGTCGGAGCACGAGGGGGAAGGAAAATAACACTCAAGGTTGGACAGGAAATGAATGGTGCGGATATTGTAGGAAGGATACCCATAGTCCGCATAATTGCCCCTCCAGACCCAGGCCAGGTTCATGTTACGCGTGCCTGAGGATGAACTGTAAGAGTTATTTCGCCACTTGTCCAGGACGCCAAGCTAGGAATCCCCATTCGGGCCAATGACCACGACAGCCGTTCCCACGCAGTTCTCCATGTATTAAGTTACCTATATGTGGACATACTTGTCTAACATTGGTTGATACGGGTAGTGAAGCTACTATCATTAAAGATAGCTTGGTTAGTGCCTTGAAGGTGGGGCCCATTAGGCCTTGTACCCAAAGATATGTAGCTATTAACGGGGAAGAGTTTAAGACCCTAGGCACTGTTGTCATCAGTGTACAGTTGTCCCGTAGGAAAAGAATCCGTCACCAAACCGTAATAGTGGAAGATAACATGTTGGATACTGATGTATTATTGGGAGCAGACATTTTAGGCAGATTTGGAGTTTGGTGGCATCACGAAAAAAATCAGTTCAGTTGGGGGGGTCATAAACAAATTTATTGGACACCGAGTCATGGAGGAAAGTTGCGAACGGTTGTCAAAGTCAAACAGTTCACGAAGGCTTCGATCGTATCTTCCCCCAAGGAGCTAACTAGCTTACACATTGATAGGAAGACTAGAATAAGTGGGCACAGTTCTCAGATTAGGCCAGTTAAAGTGAAGGTAGGGGTAGGTCAGACCATAAGTATTAGATTTACGCATAAGGGGCTGAAACAACACCCGGATATGTGTGTGATAGTCCAAGATGATTCCTGCGTTTATGTTCCTATGAGTAATGTTTCAGAGCAGCCAGTTTGTTTGAGTCCGGGTGCGGTTTTAGGTGAATATGAAGTAGTTAACGATGAGGAATTCTGTTACTTTGATGATGAAGGGAATAATCTCGGAACTATCTCACACATTTATGAAGAGTTAGGTGAGGTAGGCCGGTCTGTAGACATACCCCTGTGCTCACCACATCACCTGGCCCTACAGAGAGAAGATGATAAGAGGTCTAACAAAATCCCCTTAAGACTGACGCATGATGTGAAATTCCCAACTCAATGCTTACTTTGTAGGGGTATGGAAAATTCCCCAGTCCACAAAATTAGACGAGCTCAGGAAGTACTAAATTCTATGGTACCAGACTGTGATGAAGTGACACGCGGGGAAACTAGACAGGACAAATTAAAAGAGTTAATTAGGACCCAGAAATGGCCGCACTTAGATAGGGACATGCGGACACAGTTGCAACAGGTGGTAATGAATCATGATGCGTTGTTTGTATTAGGTCCAAATGAAATAGGCACCATTAAGGGTTTGCCAGCTAACATCCCATTGGTTAATGAACAACCTGTAAGAGGACCTCAGTATAGGTATCCCGAGAAAGCCAAGGGTACAATTAAAGAAATGATGAGAGACATGAGAGATAGGGACATCATTGAACCATCAACCGCTGTCTGGCTATCACCTATCGTGTTAGTAACTAAACCTAATGGGTCGAAACGTATGTGCCTTGATTTCCGAGCAGTCAACAAACACCTGAAAATAGATATACAACCTTTGCCAAGATTGGATGAATTAGTTGAGAAGGCTGCCGGAAATAAATATTATGCCACCTTAGATTTGAAAGATGCTTACTATCAGGTAATTCTTGACCCCCACAGTAGAGATATAACCACCTTCAGTGATGGGTATAATTTATGGCGGTTCAAACGCCTCCCTTTTGGTTTGTCAGCCAGCCCAGCCGTTTTTACGAGGGAAGTCAACAGGGTCTTAGCTCCTTTAGCAGAAGAAGATTGGGTCAGGAACTATCTAGATGATGTCATAGTGTGGGCTCCTGATTTCAATACCCTCATGGGCCGATTGGCTAAAGTATTTGACAGGTTTGTAAATATGGGAATCAAATTAAACCTATCTAAATGTCAGTTTGGTCAGAGACAAGTAAAATTCTTAGGACATATCGTTTCAGAGAAAGGCATTGAGCCGGATCCAGAGAATGTAAAAGCAGTAACAGACTGTAAACCACCCACTAATGTCAAACAAGTCCGACAATTTTTAGGGATGTGCGGGTTTTATCGTAAGCATGTTTCAAATTTTGCTAAGATTGCATATCCTATCACAGAACTCACTAAGAAACAAGCTGCCTTTGCCTGGACAGCTGAATGCCAGACAGCTTTTGACACGTTAAAGCGGACATTAGCTTCCTTTCCAGTACTAGTAAAAGTGGACATGGATAAACCATTTGAGCTACACAGTGACGCTAGTAATTTCTGTGTAGGAGCCTCACTAAATCAATTACAGGATGACGGTTCTTTGCGTCCTGTTGGGTATTTCTCTCGGAAGCTAAAGCCCGCGGAAACACGGTATTCCACCACCGACCAAGAAGCATTGGGGATAGTGTTAGCCTGTAGATTTTTCCATCATTTTCTGTGGGGTTCCCAATTCACCATCAAGACTGACCACCAGCCGTTAACGTCTGTTTTTAACAAGAAAACTAAAAGTCAAAGAATGAATAGATGGATGTTGGAAATGAGGGATTACATATATAAGATAGAGTACAAACCTGAAAAGGCAAATCTAGTCGCGGACGCATTGAGTAGGCCGGTAGGGGCCCTAAGGAAAGTAGCCAGGGGTAGGATGGTAGGTCAGCTCCCTCAGCTAGATGGTTTAACGCCTCGGCAGTTAG